>NW_028230452.1:390652-500523 GCF_043228905.1 Azolla caroliniana | reverse complement strand
AAGAGATTAACTCCGCACCAAATATCTAACATAAAGGGATTGACTCGGAGTAAGAGTAACCAAGCCCAGGCGAATGTCTACCATAGGAAACGTTTTTCCTTTGACCGTACTAATCGTTTAAGGGGCTTCCTTCGATGCCTAAGAGAAAAGCATTCAAAAATATGTTTTTGCAAGCATTCTTACTTCTTTCAAATGTCTTTCTCTAAGCTTTTCTTCAGGAATTGTGATCTTACTGGGAGGAGCAGATGCAGTATCGATCGCAGTAGCTCTGATGCAGAAAGACCCTCGAGCTGATGATGAGAATGACACTGACGATGATGATGAGAGAGAACCAGGAAGTTGATGAATCAGAGAAAAGGTAGAAAATCCATGGCAATGAAATAAAGTCGAATCTCCAGAGCCCACCCACAAAGCGTCCTTCTCTCTGTCTCTCTCTCTCTCTCAACCTTTTGTGCTCTCTGTAACAGATGTTGTCTCTAGATAAACCCTAAGATTTTTACCTTCAAAGTATTCACACTATTCCTTAAAGGCTTAAAGAAGTTGTTGCAATGAGTAGAACTTGAAAAGGCCAATAATAGATCAAATACATAATGGTTGCTTTTGAGTTGAGTCTAGGAGTTAGCAAGTGCCCCAGGAAACAATTTGAGCAATAATGTCCTCAGCTAATAATAGATAGGGCTAAAGTGATGATGAGGAAGGTGTTCTTCACGCGGACCTGCCGACTGCCCTTGGATGTCACATAAGAGCTAGAGAATGGTAGAGTTGGTATGAGTGACGTGTAACTTATGAGAGTTTGAAGTCCTCCATTGGCTTTAGTCATGTCCTTAGCTTTCAATCCATGTCCCATGAAAGAACCTAACATCATTCTCATTGCTTGATATTATCTTGAGATATAGGAGTCAAGGATTGCCAAATCCTAATGTCTGTAATCAAGAACTAGTTGGATAGCCATCCTTGTGACATATAATGTAAGTCTTGTTGCCCTGAATGTTATTTCACATGAATACAAAGGAAACATGTAATATCGTATTGGTTTTAATGATATAAAATCTTGGCTCGCATTTTGAGTTTGTAGCCACCTATGGTTGGGGACATCCACTGCAAAAAATAAATAGGTGGTGACGAAAAACCTCATTGATGACTACATTGATGGAGAGGAGGTTGCATAAAACAATGCATCATTCAATTTTGTGGTTGGGGCTCTGATACAATACAAACAAAACTACTATGATATAAATGTCAAGCATAATTATGATATCAGAGATCCTATGATTGTACTAGACTCACAATATACCATCGGGATCAAATTCTCCATCCCAATTTTGCATTTAGCTAACAATTTTGTTTAGCATGTGTTTAATCTTAACTATGCTTGTATCATGTTGTGTTCACATTCAAATGTGATTAACCACATTGTCAAATCCATCAAAATGCCACACATTGCAATTCTTACGAGAACTCAAATTCAAATGTAATTAACCGCATGTCGAATTCAAAGGTATACCCAATGCCAAATTCAAAGTTTGCAGTCCATTTGAGAAATCTAGTTCCTGCTTCTGAGGAGATAATTTGTCATGGTACTCAATGTAAGAGATCAAGATGAAAATACCATATGAAGCTTAAAAGCAAAACCCAAAAAGAAAGTCAATCTATAGAACTATGGTACATTGCAGAATGTTAATCAGAAAACAATAGTTATACATAGCATGAGAGTGTGAAAGACGCTAACTTACATTGTGATACATATAAGTTATAATGCTCTCATTTCACATGGATAAATACTGATTTGAACGTCCCCATTTTGATAGTTTACTACTTTGCGAATATGATGATCACATGGGTTTTGTTGTACAAAAAACATCATCAATTGGAATTTTGGAGCAAACTAATTCGATGGGACACAATTATAATTACTTCAGGTTTATCAACAATCTCATGAGCATATATATTTATGATTGCAAAAGGATACATTTTCCACTTGGAAGACAACTTTCCAAATTACTTTGTGATTGTAAACACCATATGGCATACGAGCAACATGTTACTTTGTGATTGTAAACACCATATGGCATACGAGCAACGTGTTACTTTGTGATTGTAAAAAAAGAGATACTTGGACATCAAAGATGGATCCAGAATTTGTCACCATGAAGCTGAGGGGAACATTCAATCGTACAAGTGTTCTTTATTGGAATGTAGAATATAGAAATCCTACGTGCATTCACAAGTGTTAATGATTCATAACTTGTCACCATGAAGTTGGGAGGAACATTCAATCGTACGAGTGTTCTTTATTTTAATGTAGAATTTAGAAATCCTAAGTGCATTCACAATTGTTAATGATTTTGTAGAAAATTGGGCCAACCATGAACCTGGGGGGAGCATTCAATCGAATAATAGTTCTTTATTTGAATGTAGAATCAAGAAATCCTACGTGCATTCACAATTGTTAATGATTCATAAATTGTCACCATGAAGTTAGGGGGGGCATTCAATCGCACGAGTGTTCTTTATTTGAATGTAGAATTTAGAAATCCTAAGTGCATTCACAATTGTTAATAATTTTCTAGAAAAATGGGCCAACCATGAGATATATATACCCTTGAAATTGATTAACCTAAAAGAAAAATACAAACAAGAATGCCATAATGTCTTGCTCTATCAAGGTGAGCAACATATACCAAGTTGGAGTTTCTCTTGAATAGAAAAGTTCCTTGTAAATTTACACGATCACACAACACCATATATACAAAAAAGGTTGCAAACACAACAAGTAGTATCATGCTAGAAACCTATACCATGGGTTCTCTCTTTTTATCAATCTCTCATGATTGTCAAGGGAACATTTGGATATGGGCGTTTGATCGAGAATAAACAAACGAGTAGGAAAATCTCCACAATTATCGACAGGCATAGAAGTTGCAAGTTACATAATCTAAGCTCTTCTTTACACATTCCTTGTCTATTTGAACGACCAACCAATCACGAGAAAACAAAAGTGGTACCTCATTCGTCTCAAAGGGTTTTATATAGTCAATCGAAACCGTCACTTCTTCTAGGAACTATGGATGAATAATGAGCGAGAGCGTGCATATGACATGAGGCTTTTGGACAGGCGGACAGACGGGCAGGATACGGGGCATCTCGTCTTTTTCCCAGGACGTCCGGAAACAGAGAATAAGTTGCATTTCCACCAAACTCGAGGACAAGAGCACAAGTCAATTGACAGCTACAATTTATGAAAGCGCCAAGATCTAACGGCACACACCCATGCCACGTGGAGAGCTTTCATGGCTCCATCCGAGATAGGCTATGGAGTGAATCCACGCCGTCAGACGGAGGAGAGCAGGCGGCCCAGATGTGTCCATCTGAATCACAAGTTAAGTTTTTTTAGTGTTTTTTGTATTTTTCGAGTAATTCTATGCTATGGATTGAACACAGTGTAGTAGCGCTGACAACATAAAGCGATTAACTCCGCACCACATATATAACGTGAAGAGATTAACTCTGCACCAAATACGTATCTAACATAAAGGGGTTGACTCGGGAGTAACCAAGCCCAGGCGAATGTCTACCATAGGAAACGTTTTTCCTTTGACCGTACTAATCGTTTAAGGGGCTTCCTTCGATGCCTAAGAGAAAAGCATTCAAAAATATGTTTTTGCAAGCATTCTTATTTCTTTCAAATGTCTTTCTCTAAGCTTTTCTTCAGGAATTGTGATCTTACTTGGAGGAGCAGATGCAGTATCGATCGCAGTAGCTCTGATGCAGAAGGACCCTCGACTTGATGATGAGAATGATACTGACGATGATGATGAGAGAGAACCAGGAAGTTGATGATGAATCAGAGAAAAGGTAGAAAATCCATGGCAACGAAATAAAGTCGAATCTCCAGAGCCCACGCACAAAGCGACCATCTCTCTGTCTGTCTCTCTCTCTCTCTCTCTCAACCTTTTGTGCTCTCTGTAACAGATGTTGTATCTAGATAAACCCTAGGAGTTGAGACTAGGAGTTACCAAGTGCCAATTTGAGCAATAATGTCCTCAGCTAATAATAGATATGGCTAAGCATTTAGTTAACAATTTTGTTTAGCATGTGTTTAATCTTAAGTATGCTTGTACCATGTTGTGTTCACATTCAAATGTGATTAACCACATTGTCAAATCCATCAAAATGCCACACATTGCAATTCTTATGAGAACTCAAATTCAAATGTGATTAACCGCATGTCGAATTCAAAGGTATACCCAATGCCAAATTCAATGTTTGTAGTCCATTTGAGAAATCTAGTTCGTGCTACTGAGGAGATAATTTCTCATGGTACTCAATGTAAGAGATCAAGATGAAAATACCATATGAAGCTTAAAAGCAAAACCCAAAAAGAAAGTCAATCTATAGAACTATGGTACATTGCAGAATGTTAATCAAACAACAATAGTTATACATAGCACGAGAGTGTGAAAGACGCTAACTTACATTGTGATAATACAAACAAGAATGCCATAATGTCTTGCTCTATCAAGGTGAGCAACATATACCAAGTTGGAGTTTCTCTTGAATAGAAAAGTTTCTTGTAAATTTACACAACACCATATATACAAAAAAGGTTGCAACCACGACAAGTAGTATCATGCTAGAAACCTATACCGTGGGTTCTCTTTTTTTTTCAATATGTCATGATTGTCAAGGGAACATTTGGATATGGGCGTTTGATCGAGAACAAACAAACAAGTAGGAAAATCTCCACAATTATCGACAGGCATAGAAGTTGCAAGTTACATAATTTGAGCTCTTCTTTACACATTCCTTGTCCACTTGAATGACCAACCAATCATGAGAAAACAAGAGTGGCACCTCATTTGTCTCAAAGGGTTTTATATAGTCAATCGAAACCATCACGTCTTCTAGGAACTATGGATGAATAATGAGCGAGAGCCTGCGTATGACATGAGGCTTTTGGACAGACGGACGGACGGGCAGGATACGGGGCATCTCATCTTTTTCCCAGGACGTCCGGAAACAGAGAATAAGTTGCATTTCCACCAAACTCGAGGACAAGAGCACAAGTCAATTGACGGCTACAATTTATGAAAGCGCCAAGATCTAACGGCGCACACCCATGCCACGTGGAGAGCTTTCATGGCTTCATCCGAGATAGGCTATGGAGTGAATCCATGCCGTCAGACGGAGGAGAGCGGGCGGCCCAGATGCGTCCATCCGCTTAGCCCTACACCTGTATCGTCGCGAGCTCTGTGCATAAACCCTAAATTCTCCCTAACCCTAAATCCTGTCGAGGAACCCTAATTCTGGCAGACCAGCCCTTCCAAACCCTAATCAAGCTCAGAGGTCAATATATTCAACACGAAAAAAGCGTTCAGGGCCACTATCGCTATTACTAATACTTGCTTCTTCTTCTTCTTCTTCCCCCCCTCGCTTCTCTGACTCTGATGGATACTCTGTTCTGTCAGACAGCGAGATCTTTCACAGATATGGCTTCTTCCTCGGTTTCAATGCATATGATAAATGGTAGAAGGAGGAAAAGGGTAAGCATATATCTTTCTTCTGAAACCTTAAGTATATGTGAATGTATATTGATGTGTATCTATGCAATCGTAAATGTATGCATGTGCACATGTGTATAGTTATAGTGTATGTAGCCTACATATATCTGATGAAATAGGCAAGGGTCTGGAATACTTACGTTGGAGGTTTTTGTTTTTGTTGCGGAAATTTAAAATCAGATGAATGGAAACACTAAGCTTAATCAATGCAAGATTGAGGCCAAAAGGGATCCATGGTTTCCTCAAGGTGAGTAAAATCTATTACTCAAGGTAGAATTGAATGGATTCATTTAAGAAAGAATGTACACAGTCTAGTGGAAGGAATTCAGATATTCAATTTGAAACCCGATGTTTAATTTCGTGTGACTCTCTCTCTATTATCGATAGTTGGTCTTTGTCAAATCCCTAAAAAGCCAAAGTTGGAAACTTTCTAGGGCCAAACAATTCATGAAAAATTAATATGGGAGCCAAACTACACATCACAAGTCTTATGTTCCTATCTAGATATCCTATTGAAGCCTTTATTGACAAAGATATTAAGGTGGATAGTGTGCTTTTTGCGACTAAAATTAATGCATACCAACACAATAAGAGTTTGTTGGACTTCTGATTTGTGATTACAAAGTTTTCTTGTGTTATGGGGTGTATGAATACTTGAAGAGCTTTCTTATGACATAAATTTAGTGCAGTATAGGTAGCGTGAACAGGAAAAGCACGAAGAAAATTTATGCAATTGATAGAGAGGGTGCTCAAAATGAAGGATGGAGATTGCGTGCTTATGGAGATGATCTCATTTCTCAAGCTGAGGCCGTTGTTATTGGCACTGCAACATCAGAACCAGAGTTTAAAACAATACCAGATTTGGATTACTTGCAGGTACGGCTGTCAATTGTTTTTGTTCGATATTGTCTCTTTCCATTGTTCTTGCTTATGTGTTTCATGAGAAGAAATTTAAATGGTTTCCAGTCATAAGTAGAGGATTTCTCTTAGTTTATCCCACTGTTACAACAATCCAAGGAGGAGATTGGAGTTTAAACATGCTGATACTTGATATGATTTTCTGTAATATACTTGGTGGTGACTGCTATTGAGTATGCAATGAGTGTAAAATAGACATGCAAAAGAGAAGATTTCAATGTATTTACCACATGCGATCCCAAAATGTCAATGTAAAGACAATGGCACATTGAATGTGATTCCTTATTTGTTTTTTGGGCCCATTAGAATATGTCTCTATAATGAAGAAGAAAGCTGGTCAACTAGATTTTCCGCATTGATCATGTGACCTTGAATGTGATTCCTTGTTCTTTGTTGTGATTTTGCATTCTGGTCATCATTATTTCACCAACCATGCATGCTTATTGGATATGTCAGCTGGCTTTCGTGGATCTCTTTAGCTAAGTTGCACAATTCACTGTTTCTTTGAACAATTTTGTGGCCCCGAAACACCAAGAAAAGTTTCAGTATTGAAAGAATTCAAAAGTTTAAGTTAAAACTCAAGCACATCTATGGTTCCGTTTGAGTTCATCATATTCCTTCTCACAATGTGTAAGGACAAAAGAGCATACATGATAATTTTGATTTCCCTGAACAGGAACTATTGGCAATACAACAACAGGGACCTACAGCTATTGGCTTCTTTGGAACAAGAAACATGGGTTTTACTCACCAACAACTCATCGAAGTGCTGAGTTACGCAATGGTCATCACGGTATGCATTAACATACCAATTTGGTTTGACCCTGAAAAGTATTTAATTGCCGTTGGTTCTCAGTTCTATTGTGATACTGATGTATACTTTTCAGCTCTATAGTTTTCGGAAAAAACATCAAAATACCCCTAACTTTTTGGACAATTACCAGAATACCTGAAAGCTTCCAAAAGTACCATGACATTCCTTTGTAGTAGCACACCTTAAAAATTAGCGATCTGGTAATGTTTGAAAACTTAGGGGTATTTTTATGTTTTCCCTATAAAATTGGAGCGGTGTTTAAGTGAGTGAGCTCAAACTTTTGTTTTGTACTAATGTGTCATCTGTTTAACGTGTATGTAGAAAAATCATGTTTTCACTTCAGGAGCGTCAGGCACAAATGCAGCGGTTATTCGAGGTGCTTTAAGAGCTGAAAGGCCAGATTTATTGACTGTCATTTTGCCGCAGAGCTTAAAGAAACAACCTCCAGAAAGCCAGGAATTGCTCTCTAAAGTAGGATAAGATGTAACTTTGATGCATTTTTATCACACAAAGAATACTTGTTGCATGAAACATTTTGATGACATGTGGCTTTTCTTGCTAGGTTAAAAATGTGATAGAGATGCCTCACAATGATCTTCTCCCTCTCATTGAAGCAAGCAGGTAAATTTTTGTTTTAAACTTGTTATATCTCTATAGATGAAAGATGTTAAACCTTCTAAAACAAGGACATATGGCCCATATTACATGCTTACGAATTTGTTACAAACTTAGAATTAGATGAATGTGTTGGGTTTATCATACGAGTGTTGAATGTAACACCACCATATATGTTCCATGTGCTTTGTGTTTTTCGGATGCAATTTAAAGTTTTTTTCAGCTCTTGAGTTTGTTCAAATTTTGATAGGCCTTTGCTTGCAGAAGGTGGTAACGATGCAATTTATGTTTTTTTTGGGAGTGTATATGGATTGTATCATCAAATACCTTGGTACCTAAATTTTACTTCTTTCTTGGCATTCAGGATTTGCAATATGGATATCTTGTCACATGTTCAGCAAGTGATATGCTTTGCTTTCCATGATAGTAAACTCCTATTGGAGACATGCCGAGAGGCCAAAAATCTTCGGAAAATTGTAACATTGTTCTATTTAGATTAAGAACACAAATAAAATGTGTTCTATTTTTTTGAGGTTTCTATTATTTATTGCTTTTGAATACTCTAATGTACATGATTACTTGATTCTTTTTTGTAAGCTGTGAGTTGTTTGTACCTACTAAGAATTTGGAAGTTGGATGAATTAAAAGGTAAAAAAACATTTTCAGTACATGCTAAATGACAGTTAATGCTCAATGCAATGTGTTCTGAGAAGATGTTTTTAGTGCAATATACAAATAGTGACCTTTGCGAGTCTCGAGAAGTTTAAGGGCTCTTGAAGGGCCAAGGCTCATGGGGGAATAATTGGCGCTTTGTGTTTTGACCATTTCTGCAATGGGAAGAGTAAATATAAGATGTTATACGATATGTCATGAACATATCGTATAACCTGTAACACTTTGCTCCTTTTGTAGAGCTTTAGCACTCCATATTGCTTATCTTTTTTTTGTTTGTACTTTGGAAGTTGATGTGAATGTTTTCGCAACTTAAGCATCTACAACTACATCTTCTCAATGACCAACAATAATAAGCTAGGAATTCTTTGGTCTCAAAAAAGTGCTTTGGTGACTTTTTCTATCCTTGTGTTTTGTATCAACCTACACTTGTTTCATCTTGGGATGGGTTGCTAAATTGTTTCCATGGACAATCTAAATCCTCTGGTAGTAGATGGTGCCATCAAAAAATATTGAATAGCCACGTGAAAAAAGTTAGGGTGGGCTATTTTTTTCTTGTCATGCATATGTGAAAAAAGTTAAAGGCAGGAACCCATTCTTTGTTTCCGTAGCCATGAAAACAAAAATTGCCCTAGGTATTTGTAACCGAAGTAAGTGTGACAAAAACAAACACAAATTTTATCGCACGTAAACTATTCATCAATATAGACAAACACATACCCATCTCCCGCTACATGTGTTCTTTACATATTGTTGACAACCTAAATCTTTTACTTTCTAGTTAAAACCAATGTTATTAACATAAAACGATTTGAATCTTCATGTGATTATCCATTAATGATTAATGGGCTTCATGTCATTGAATCAATGACCATGAAATAGCAATTAACTCAAGCTTTGCAAATTCGAACATGTTATTTGCAAGTTGGTTTGTTCAAAACTCGCAACTACTTACGAGATACTAACATGTTGTCTATGTAGCATATTTGTTAACTACCACGCAATGCTCATGAAGCCTTTTGATTAATTGAAGTTCTTAACAATGCTCTTGGGATCTAAATGACATTAAAGTTACTACAAGTTCAATTGTCATTACAAGCATTGCAATGGGAAAGGAAACTCAATATTTCTTGGTTTAAATTTGTTAACGATTGAAATTTTGGGTTCATCGAATCCAACGTGGAGGGTATTAATAATGTTGTGTACATAGACTTTGAACAAGTTCTTGATTTTCCATTATTAGTGCCTTGTTTACAATAAAATCTCATTTCTAGATAAGTTTTATAGATTAGACATTTGGATATTTTCAAATAATGCAAATACATGTCAAGTTTTTATCTTGGGAAATAGCTTATTGAAACATGAGTAACGTCTTTGCGCATCATTTCCATGAAAGCGAGTTGTCACGCAAATATGTGTAGATACCAATCTATGCAATCTATACCTAGAACATGATGTAACTTTCATGATAAGCTTTCAAACATATGTGTATGCATGCTTGCTATGTCACATCTCTGTGCCGCATGGAAGACATTCCAATTGTAAAGTCACTCATAGATATTATCAAATAAAATGCAGAAGATCCTTTGACTAGTTCCGATGACGTTTCCAAAGGACAGATTTCCATAAACTATAGTGACTCTGCAAGGCGTTTTGAGTTTAATATATACATTTTGGCATACCAATCAATATATTTATGTAAGTTTCCATGTTATCATGTACATACATTGTTGTTTGCACACAAGATTTGTCTATCAAGGTTGGATTTTCATAACTAAAGCAAGTAAGCCATTAAGTCTAGGGTTTTGACTAAAAGTTCGAAGCGTTGCAACTCACATGACGCTATAGGTAGGAAGAACTGACATGATTTGTAATACATGTATCTAGAGAAATCAAAAGTGACCAAACAATTGAGTATATATTTGGCGAATATAATCCTAGACCAAAATAGGCATGCTATTTTATGGTCAACTAAAATATTGTTGATTTACTCTTTGTGCACATGAACTCTTGATCTAGTCTCTACCTTTATTGTATCTTTTGCATTAATGTTGTGGCATGTTGATCAAAGAATATAGTAGTGTTAGGTCATTTGGATAGAAACCAACATAGCTTTTTGGATGTGTTTGGTGCCAAAATAACGTGCATGAGCGATGATGGATTAAAACCTCCATAAGTTGTGGTAACATCCAACTCAACTACTAGTCTATGGCTCATGCCATTATTTCTATACCATTGATAAGAAGGATGGTAGATTCAAGACCGAGCATGTCTGTGGTGGCCAATGACCTATAAAGGATATACAAGGATTCGTCTCTTTATTCCTAAGAGCGATATAGAAAACAAATAATGAATGCCTAAAATGACATGCAAAGGTTAGTAGTATCTCATGGTCTCGACTCTCGACGGGTCATGTGTCTCAATTGCTCGGTCTCATTGGGAAATGGCAACATCATCACTTCACCACCGTCGTTATATGCTCCAATATCATTCGCTCCACACACTCACCCATGGCCCCACAAGTATACACACAAACCCTCTATTTAGAATCAATAAGACAAAAGTTTCTTCCTTCACACATTACTCTACTAATTTCTTACAATTGTTTTATGGGCGGCTATGGCTTTTAATAATGACCAAGTCAATTGGTTTTTGTTTTTCTTGTCTTTCATTGAAATTATATGAACCTTGTGCTTTCTGGCTAAGGATTCATCAGAACACACATATTTGATTGGTCGTCTCAATTCCATCCATCCGTCCATTGATTCTTGCTAATTAATCTTCACAGATATCCCAGCTATTAACCCTCACATAATTTCTGTTAATCCCTTCACATAAATTCAAATATTAAAAAAGCTTTCAGTACATCCTTCATTGCTTGCAAATAAGTTTCAGATCTATGTCGCAAACCAGAGAAGGGAACTATTCGATCAATGTTTACGATTATCATCCACGACCAGATTATTACAACAACAAAGGCAATGAAGACAACAACTATAGCTACAAAACAAAGAATAATAATAATAATAATGACGCAATTCATGGCCAGATTAATAAGATGATGAATAGCAAAGAAGCTTTATGGAAAGCTGATTGGTATTCTCGACGAAATTACGAAGATACCCATCATTATTATAGCGATGGAAATGATGATGATAATTTATATTTGGATTTGAAAACAGGGGAATTCGGGCAATCCATCCTCGGTAATTACGATGACAATGTTCAATCTGAGGTAATTATTGAGACTGATCTCATTAATAGGATTAATAATATTAATCAAATCAATGAGATCAATCATTCTAATCTGATTATTCAACCAAGATTAGTGAAGGAGGATCAGATTAAGCAAAATCGAGCTGCTAATCACAGAACTACTAATACAACTCAATCGGTTAAGCCTCAATCAACTCATACTACTTCTGCAGGTAGCCATGCAATCAAGCTAAATGTGAACTATATCAATCACAAATTGGTTGCAAATCATTCTTCTTCAACCACAAAATTAGCTACAAGTCATGCTTCGTCAACCACTAAATTGGCTACTAATCCTTCTTCTACTACCACTAAGTTAGTCGCTCATCCTGTTCCTACAACTAAAGCATCCCCTAATCATGCTTCTACTACCATTAAGTTAGTTTCTGATCATGATTCTGAACTGATATTTAACACTAATGGTGGGGTGATCAACAAGAAAAAAGATCAAGAACCAACTTCCCCTGAAGTTACTTGTCTTGGAAGAGTTAGAATCAAGAAAAGAATTAATAAACATAAGAACCCATCAAACACATCAGTGAATGATGCAATTAGCAATGGATCAAACACCACTCACACTTCAAGCAGTGATCAAATGGATGAGAAGATTCAGATTAGTCAAACGAATCTAAGACTGAGGAGAAGGATTAGGAAGAGGGTTAGTAAAGAAGCCGATGATCAACTATCCACCAAGATGGATCTTTGTATGATTAAAGGAGGATTAATAAAAGAGATTGGTTCTAATCAGATAAGTACTAATGAGGCTAACAAGGCCAAATTAAGGAACTCGGCCAACAAAACAGATTCGTCATCAGAAACCAAATCAAAAGTGGGCATTTTCTCACAATTATACAAAGATAGAGGTCCAGGGATTAAAGACCAAGATCATAATCATATAAATAATACAAAGATTAAGGCCGTTGCTGACCAGGACGAGAATATTGCTTCATCAATGACAAAAAAATTGGGCAAAAATAGACATAATTCTGATCATTCCAATGTTAGAATTACAGATCAATCTGACGCTGATGTCATCATAGATTTAAGCAGATTCGGGTCCAGCAGAGATCAAATTTGGGCAGAATCATTAACCAATTGCTTGATTAATGAAACCAATCTCATAAGCAACAAATCCCAAATGATTCATGGTGGTGACATCGTTGATTCAGAATCTTTTTTCGTACCGCCTCCACAAAACTCACTCCAATTGATGAGAAATAGTAGAAACAAATCATCAGATTACTATCATAGTTTTATCACAACTACTTCTACAACTTCCGTAGATCCATCCAAATCGAAGCATTTACAGAACTCAATACCTCAGTCTGACATTATGCATCATAATCATATAGCTCACCATTCAACCCTTGCAGAGTTCCAACCTAAAATCGGCAAAAGCAATACTACACCTCCTCGTTCGATGAAGATATCAAGCCATGAGCATAATATGAAGCATCAGGCTATAAATAATACAGCTCATGGTGATCATACAATGATAAGTTTGTGGCAAAGGAGGAGGATTCCACAGCCCTCTGCCATTGATCTTAACTCCAAGTAATTAATTATGTTTAGATATCTGGTGAATTTAAATATTCAAATCAAGAGGATGTCATTACCTGTATATTAATACTAAAGATTTTAAATTGATCTAAATGATTTGGAACACTCTTTCTGACTAGTGTGCTTGGATGTGTTACTATGAACAGAGCAATATCATCAGTAAATGTGTTAGAGAATTTCCATCTCTAAATGCCGTAATTTTATACGTGATCCATATTGCGTCATTAACTCCAACCCTTTCCCTCGATAATTTCCTCAATTCCAGATTTAGTTATGTCAATGATTTGATCCTCTGTTATGTTAATGATTTGATTATGAGGATCGATCCTCTATACATAAACTTTATCCTATCTTTAAATGTCATCCATATACATGGACATTATACATATGTCGTTAACTCAAACCCTCTTATTCAATTAATTCATTGTCTCCACATTTAGTTATAACTTATGATAATGACCTGATTGCAAGGATTGATCCTCTGTACAGAAAACTCCATCCCATCTTTACGTGCATGCATGCATGCATCTCCATGATCGCCCAAGGGTTAAGGATGGTATAATTGAGCAATCATGGAAGTTTTTTTACTCTTCTGGTTCAAATTCCATTTAAGTTGTGAGAGATTTCAATCGCGTAGCAGAGGTTTTGTTCTTTTTTTTTTGTCGTTTGATTTATGAAGGAATGGAAGCAGAGAATCCTGAATAATAATAAGGTTATCAGAAAAACAGAAACGGACATATTTTTGCCCACCCCTAGATCATACCTGATTAAGGTTCAAAGAAATCCATTGTTTCTTCTTTCTTTGGCAACACTCTGTTTTAGGCTTTGTGGTCGGTCACTCGCATTACAAAACAAAAAGTCCTTCTTCAAAACCCTCTCATGTCTCTGCATTTTTGGTTTCACATGCAAAGAGTGTGTTCTTTGGATCCATCTATCAACACACACACACACACACATGTGGGCCATGGATACCAGGAAAGGTCTCTAGTGGCCATTGCCACTATATATATAGGCCGTGATCGGGGCTCTGGACAAGGGTTTCGGTATGACATGCGATATACATGGTCTCCATGTTCTGGGGTCTGAGATTAGATGGAAGTTTGAAGATGCTAGATCTCTTGGCCTTGGTTGGGTCTGGCCATATATATAAGTTTGTTCATCCTATGTCTTTGGTCTAGGTTTGGATTGGACGTAATATGCTTCGTATGTGCATCCGCTTCTTGATAATATGTCATCCATTCATGAATTCGGGATTACAAATCCTCTTCCAAGTTTGTGTCAAGACTTCATTTGGGATTTATGTGAGACCTTCATGTAGTTATTTAAGATTCGACACTATCTTGGCCGAGTACATGTTATATTCCATATATGTGGGTGTGTGTGTAGCATGAGATATTTCATATATACATATTGAACTGAAGGTCTGGGTTTATTTCTAGGTCTTTCGTTATATACCGTGGATATTGTTTCATCCAAGTAGCCATGTTTTGTTTGTCTTATAACATGAGCTAGAAATTAGTATGCAGCGGCAAAGATTGGCATCCTCCATGTTGTTCACCAATTAAAGCATCCTTATTAGTTTGAGGGTATACTCATTTGTCAAAAGTTCCATGATGTGTTTGACAATGACTGCCCACACCATTCCAATCCATGTGCATCGCACAAATTTTATGAGAGATCCTTCACACAATGGCATACCAACAACTATTCATACCCTAACATTTGATTTAGAAGTTAGAACCTTGAAATATCTCATCATATGAAAATAATGGGAGACGCAATTGTACACGTCTATGTCATTGCGTACCTTGTGCAAACATACGAGGCCTAAAATCCATTGTTTTAAAGGGCCTTTTGTATACCCACTCTCATCTGAGTTCATGTGGGGCATTCCATTAACATAATCTCATCATTGTTATACCATTAACAAAGATCATTGTTGTCATACTATCAACCAAAACTCAATGTTTGTCATACCATTAACATAAACCCCCCATCGTTGCAATATTGTTAATTTAATAAAAACCCTTAATAATAAGCAAAAGCACCTACCATTTCAAAACATTATGTACGTAGGCCATGACGCTTCTTGCCCTTTACTAGAGGGGCTTGATTCATGCGGTCACTAGTGAATGCAAGATAACTCCTGGTAAAAAAACGACTTAATTTAAAAATATATAGTAAAATGTTTTTCTTAAGAAAGCTGAATAATAGAGTAATTCTGTTTTTGTGAGAGGGGCATGTAAAGAAAATATTATTATTTTTGTTTTCCTCAAAAAGGAATTTTAAAAAATCAGTTTATGTTCATTTTTATGCTTTGTGTGGAATGGGTTGAATTCAAAAGCCCTTGTGCCTCTCCTCAAAATAAAAGATACAAAACTTATTTTTATTTCGGGAATAAAAAACATGTAAACAATTTGAATAATTAATCCTTAGATGAAGAGTTTGTGGTAGCCCAATGCATCTCTATCCCCTAAAACATTTAAAAAATAAAATTTTGTAGAGTTTTTTTTAATCCAAGGAAACTCCCACCACCCAACACAAGTTTCACTCGAAAGAGATATTTTCTATCTATTCTTGAGACATAAGTCCTACTACAATAAATGTTCAGTTCTGTCTCATATTCAATGGACATCTTTTACCGTATTTCTCGCCATTCTTGATGCTAGTAATTCTCATCTCTTTAGAAATTGGATTCAATTCCGTATCACTCAAAGAGAAAACGATTGTGTCAATATATTGAAGCGTTCCCTATTTGTGGGATAGGAGGGTCTTGCTCGCCTCCTTCACTACAATCCAATGTGGACCTACTATAGATAAGCAACTTTTTATAAGAATGAAGAGATTTGAAAAATGGTTTCCTAGTCAAGGTTGAACATGCTCATCCATGGGATTCAATATAATTTCGTATTGCAAGCATCTGATTCAACGAGGATTGGCAAATCATTTTTGAATCTTGTTGTTTGTTACCAATCCAAATCTTGCTTGTTATATACTTTCAAGAAAAATGAGGACCGAGAACCATTCTCATAACATCCAATTCAATTTTTGTAAAGTTTTGCAGATTTAAAATAATATTCACGCATCAAAATAATTTTTATTTTTATTTATCTAATCGAATGATTTACTAGGCTTTTTTTGAGTTAAAAAAAGAAGATACTACCTTCGTATTAAGAAACGCCTAAGGCTGCACATGAAATGCGTACACACAAGCTATTAGTATCAAGCTATTTATTTATAGTTTTTATTAGTAAGGTAAATGGAATGGACACGACTCAATGTATGGGTCACGAAGAGAAAAAAACAAACTTTTGAAAGCTCGCTATCCTAGGTCAAAACTTCGCTTTCAAGATTAATAAGTTTGCTAAAGGGAATTTGCCTTTATGTGGCTTGTAACTAAATGTGTGCCTAAAGGGAAATGAGTACTCTTGATGCCATTGCATTCATTTAATGGTCATGCTATGAACTTTCTACATGTGTAAGTAAAGGGAAATGATTCTCCTAGATGCAAGTGATCTTGGATTAGTATCCTTGAAGCAACTAATATGTCGACCATGGATCCTCTGAGCATTAATTTCCTATACTTAGCAATAAGTTTGTACATAGGGAAACTTCGCCTTCATAGATGCCATAACGGCTAATACCCCTATATGCAGACTAGATGGTACATTCTTCATCCATGATAATATCCTAGGTTCAACAAGATTTTTGCCGAGAATCGAGATGATAAACCCCTTGAGGTAAATGATTGTCTCCAAAGTTGTCATATTTATATAATATGTGAGGGAAATGACTGTCTTAAAATAATGTTCGTGTAGTAGAGCATTTTGGCGCAAAAGTAGAGGGAATTATGATGTCCATTTTGGCGTAAAAGTAGAGGCAACTACCGAAATCTGATGAATAATTAAATGGTAAATCTTTTTTTAGATGTCATGGCTCATGATACTCTCTTTCAATAGTTGGAAGAAGAAGTGTATCATTCATCTGTAAACAAGCCTATGTGGTTGCCTATAAAACCAAACCGGTGTACACATTATAATTTGTTTATGTCTTCTAGTTACATCTCTAATATCACAATGTAGTTACTAGATAGTACAATGTGCTCATTACTATTCGTCCACGTCTTCTAGTTAGATTAGAATGAGAATTAACAAACCCTAAATAAAGAAAAAAGTAAGAAGGCAAGATTAATGATTACATGGACCCATCCCAAAGCCCCATGAGACACCTTATCTCTAGCACACACTAGTCTCTCTCTCTCTCTCTCTCTCTCTCTCTCACACACACACACACACACACACACGTTTTCCCTCGAACATTAGATGCACATTTTTGTCTTGGTTTTTGCTAGATCGTATCCATTTTCCTTCCGAACTAGTCGAAAAAAGATGTAAGGGCATGTTTGTGGTTTTGCTATAGCCCCCCACATTTGTTTTCTCTACATTCATGGGCCACACCAACTATGTTGAGGGGTCTTACATTGCATTTTATGGGATGCTCGATGGCATCTCTAAGTGTTGAGAAAAAAATACGAGAGTTGATCCCAGGGTGGGGCATCATTATTCCCCCGCCCCCTAGTTCACAATCTAAAGATGACTGATATCCAACTGCATGTACATGTACAGTAGAATTTGTACCATACCAAATCGAGAGCATGTATGCTACAATATATGGTCAACTTCACACTTACATCAAAAGGAGTGGGCAAGTGCTCCCAAAAGGACACTCTTACGTACATTATAATGATACAACTTTCCTTCCCACACACATACACATGAAATGTGCTTGAAAATAGTACATATTCATTGCACTATTGCCAAAAGGGCCCTGGAAGTGAGTATTCAGTAAATGCCTTAGCCTAGCCATTAATGAGGTCCTCAGATCGACTCCACTGAAATATCATTCTTTTATGCCATGAAAAAAATTTGGTCTAGAAGAACTGCATGATATATGTATATGTATGTATACAGTATATATATCAATGTAAGTAAACATTTGTTTTTATCATTCATTCCCAAGGCCCCTGTTCCCCCTCTCTCTCTCTTTTTATTTGTGTGTGTGGCCTCACCACATATCCATAATTCAAGTGAATGGTCTCTAGATTTGTCTATATAAGTAATATATACTCTTTTGAAATGTCTAGAAGCTTCCTACTGTTAGTAGTACACAATCAAGAGTTTCAAACATTAGCTTGTCCATCAATAATACCATGCTACTAGTACGGTTGTTGTACTACTACTCATGGCTATTCTCATTGTTCATCACCATAGGTGTGGCCCATGACATTGGCAGTAGTCGGGACCCGAATGCAGGTATGGGGCAGCAGCCTCGTGGTGGCGGGGGCTTCTCGGCGGCATTCATTTTTGGTGATTCTTTGCTTGATCCTGGGAATGATGTGTACCTTTCGAGGAATGCGAATGGGGCGGACCACGCGCCTTACGGAAGGGATCTTCCGGATGGCCGCCCTGGCAAGTTCTCCAATGGCCTCATCGCATCCGATATCATAGGTATTATTAAGGACTGCTAAGTTTAGTGATCTGAAATCTGCTTCATGCATAATATATGATGATGATGCTGTGTCATTAAGGACTACTAAGTTTAGTGATCAATCTGCTTCATACATTATTAATATATGATGATGATGTGTCATTAAGGACTAGTAAGTTTAGTGATCAATGTGCTTCATACATAATATATGATGATGATGATGATGATGTGTCATTAAGGACTAGTAAGTTTAGTGATCAATGTGCTTCATACATAGTATATGATGATGATGATGATGTGTCATTAAGGACTAGTAAGTTTAGTGATCAATGTGCTTCATACATAATATACGATGATGATGATGATGATCATGTGGTGTAGTAGAGTAGACTCTAGAGTAGAGGGATTAATCCTACATTATACATATTCATAATTGAACTAGCATAATCTGAGCTTGAAAAATCCAGTCAAATCATTAGCAAGTTTTTAAGGTGATCTGCTAATTAACACCTACCTACCTCATGATCATGAGCAGCATCTCTGGCCAAGCTGCCCTTCCCCCCAGCATATCTGGCCAACCCACGTGACATCCTCAAAGGCACAAGCTTCGCCATCGCTGGGGCCGTCATTAACAACAAGACAGGGAATTACCCGGTAATTAGTCACCCATTATCTACATTGTATATACTTAACCCTTGATTGACCCCCAATCCCCTTCCAGAGAGAGAGAGAGACTGAGAGAGGTGGGGTATTTTTGTTGGGGAATTCTGATTATTTGGATGAGATGTATTTCCGCGAATCCCCTGCCGGATTTTTGCTAACTATTCCTTTGTGTGTACATTCATTCTGTCAATTTGTTTCAGTTCCCGCGGCTCAATTTCGATGACCAAGTCCGATTGTTTCGCGGCGTCCACACTCAGCTGGTTACACGACTGGGACAAGAGCAAGCTTCCAGCCTTGTCTCGACAGCCCTCTTTGCCTTTTGCTTCGGCTCCAACGATTACATTACGAATTACTTTGGTAACCCCTTGGGCCAAAGCAAAGCTCAAAGGCTCTTCACACCCAAAGCCTTCATTGATCACCTCATCTCTTCATACAAGCAACAGTTGGTGGTAAACAACCTTCTCAAATCACAAGTCAAGTTTTTTTAGTGTCTTTTGTATTTTTCGAGTAATTCTATGCTGTGGATTGAACACAGAGTGTAGTAGTGCTGACAACTTAGGAGCAAAAAATGCTCTTAAACATTTTACTACCATGACATGTGTCTATCTATCTCTAGTAACCTCTCAGTCTTTATGTCTCATTTGGACTCCAGAGTTTATATGCTTTGGGTGCTCGAAAGTTTGCTCTCATCGCGATCCCTCCGATCGGATGTATGCCATTTGAGTTGCTCCTTTCGAAAAGGCGGAACCGCAATACGTGTGTTTCTTATATCAACCAAGAGGCTCGAAACTTCAATGTGGAACTGTTGGCATTGACTGTTCAGTTGCAAACAACATTCCGTGATGCACATTTTGTGTACCTAAATGCATACGATGTCACGATGGATGCCATCACCCACCCTTCAAAATATGGTATTGCTCTCTTACACCCAATGTTTTCTCTTGATCATTATACAATGATAGAATTGAGTGGGAAAGAATGAGAGGGTGTGTGTTTGTGTGTGCATCTGTGTATTATTAAAATTAAGTTAAAAATTTGAGTATAAGCATATAAGGCCATGCCATTATTAACCCTTTGTTTCTAATTGGTTAGGGTTCGTGTATGGTTTGAAACCTTGTTGCTCAACTGGGCCATACGGGGGTGTGCCCCTGTGCAATGAGGTTCTCAGCACTATTTGTGAAGATGCAACCCAACATGTGTTTTGGGATTTTGCTCATCCAACACAATCCATGAATGTTTTGGTCGCTAATCGGCTTTGGACAGGATCTGAACCCGATGTGTACCCAATCAACTTACAAGAGCTTTCCATGGTCTAAAATTCCATTATAGAGTCATGTTAAATTCTTAACTAATTGAGTACATTCCTTTCAATTCGATTATAAATGATGTTTTACCCGCATTGGAGTGAGACATATATTAGGTTACAGGTATAGTGGCTGTTGTGAGTGATGTTTACGCACTCTATGTAGTATGTCCTATGATGTTTTAGTTACTACTGCTTATATACCCAATATTTGTAATTGGTGTGATTTCACTCGTATTCTGTGTTTATTGTGTAGTTCGCTATAATTGGCAAAAGAAAGTGTGCTTAATGCAAGCTTACAATGTCAACAAGAAAATTATATATATATATCTAATTTGTGGGACTTGAAGCACCATTATCAAGGAACAAAATAACATTGAAAACCTAAAAAAAATAGTCATCAGGTGGAGTCCTTGGGGAACAGAGAATATTGCAGCGGGCAATATGTGCGTGAGTAATGCTACATCTATAGATCTACATTGAGAAAATAAGGATATTCCAAAGAACTTGTCACATATACATTCAATAAAGGTAGCATTTTTACCTGGAGTAAATATTTCTTTTCCAAGTTGATGCATTTGTAGGAAATGCTGAGTGCAATAATCATGGACCTTTAGCGAAGGTCAAATTAACAAAGAGGAGAGTGCCAAATGTTGTTGGAATGCTAAATTGGCTGTGACACATCAAGTGCTCATTAATTGGCATATGCAAGAAAATCTTATTCTAGGACTTCCTCTTCTTCATGTCATCTTGGCTTTTTGACCCTTCTTGGGCTCACGAAAAGACAGTTTTGTCAACTGATAAAACTGCTAGACCAAATCCATGCAATGTCTAACTTCTCTTAAAAGAAACATTCACTCTGTTACCTAATAGACACTAGCTTGCTTTAAGGAAAAGCTTTTTTATATAAGAATCCACAATAGTGAACCCATTGTTATTCACTGTAACTCAATCCAAAGCAGTGACTGCAGTTCATCAACATACTAGTAAAATGGGACTCTTAAGACTGCGTGTACAATTCTACATTTATATTGAAAAGATACTTGTTGGTGGGAAATCAATGTTTGTATGCTAAACTTTTATTTACCGGAGTAGATATTGCTACCTGTCATTTATGAATACCAACACAAGCCGAGTAAAATCACATGAGATTTGACTTTATTTTGTAAAACCTCGAAAATAAACCGAGTATAGGTACACTCTGACATGCCAACTACCCCCTAGTATACCAACATAAACCTCCAATATTTAAAACGAACTTTTAATTCGTAACAAAAAGTTTTCAATTATCGTGGAAGCAACAGCAGAGCAGCAAGCACGACACTTGTAAAAAAACATCAAATTTTGGGGCTCTCTTTACCTTCAGCTTTTTTTTAAGAACATTTCAATACACCGTACATGTAGCTCTATCACAAGTGTATACATATATATTTAGCATTGCAATCATCATCTTGTCACATTTATGAATCAAGATAGCTTACAAGTTGTAATCATCATCTTGATTACAACATAGAAAACATATACAGAAGTATCACTTTTTATTTGAATAATCCCTTGGGCCAAAGATGGTAGACCCAATCCGAACACTTGTGCTCCCCATTTCAATCTGCCATCAAAATGTATTAATTAAGACACGTGAATCATAAAATACAAGCAGTTCTTATTGACAACATTTTGCATTTACAAAAGGCTATCAATTATCATCCCATCAGAATTTGCACCTCTAGATTAACAAATTTATGGTAAAGAATATTTCAATCACAACGATCATATAATAAACCTAGAGCTCATCATGCAAAATACTACAATCTGTTTCATTCAATGGCTTTTTAGGAAATCTCATATATTATGCATATATATATATATATATGTATATATATATTGTAATATCAGATTATGATTGCTTAACTGCTTTCTCGAAGTCCCCAGACATGCCCATTGAGAGTTCAAGCTCGTCCTCTGGAATATTCAGTTCTGTAGACACCTTTTTCCTGCACTCAAATAACGTCTACAAACACAAACAAAGATGCTTTTAATATGCTACAATTGATAGCACATAACATGCTCAACCACACATCTTGTGTATGAAGACAAAATCCTTGAGGCATGTGTTGGTGAGTGTGTTACAGCCCACTATTGTCTTGTGAATGGAAGTTGCCTTAACATTGAATAAAATGGATACCTTAGATATCCCATTCACTCCATCATCACTGGATTATTCTTACTTCAAGCTGTACTTCCATAGAAGTTCTATATAAGCCTAGCTCTCTCTTTTGTATAAGTTGTTGATTAGCATTTGAAGCAGAGGTTATTGTAATCATCCGCTATTTTTTACTACAAGTTCTCAAGGTTTATTCTCTCCCACACACGCACACACTGGTCATCTATTTTATCTATCTGCAATATAAAAACTATCTATTTAGTTCTCTAACTATTTGCATGTATAAATCGAATATCCCAAAGGTTTCAAAATTATATCGGAATTCCTCTCTATAGTTGTAAACTTGGTACTACCACAGCGTATTATAGTGGATTTTCGAAAACCTTACAGGTTATTTTGAAAACGAGGACACATGTCTTAAAAGAAATTAACAAATAAAATATATCACCTTAAAGTTTTCTGGACGGGAACTGTAATCGAGCATTCCAATGGTCATCAAGCCCGAGAATTTCAAGTGAGGACATTGAAACTTCACATGTTTTGCAAGATCAACACAATCCAAAGGTTGTATGCCATATTTTGCTGTATCCAGTAATGACATATTTTCTCAATATTTTGATGCATCTCAAAAATTGCATATTATACATGAACTATGTATAGAAACAAAGTCATACATTCCTCTCCACTTGTGTTCACTTGAACAAGCACATTCAGCGGAGCCCTTCCAAGCGCTGCTATTGCTTTATCAAGGTTATTTGCAACCTACAACAAAAATTAAATCATTGATTACAACATAATATTATGGGAGAGCTGCAAATCGATGATTGCTATTGGCTTAGTATGGTTAACTTTTTAAGGTCTTCTATTTGATTAATAGCAGTACTTTCATTATTTTTGGTATTAGGGCTATACAATTGTGGTAAGACAAATGTGTACTAACACATTACATGCATTCAAATGTCACTATATGCACTACTTTGTTAGATGCTATTGCAGAATGTTGGGATTGAAAGCATGAGCTTCTTGTCTAATGGGCCAATTTTGGCCTTAGAAGACGTTAATATATCTTTCTTTCTTCTTTCTAAAGGGCATTCATTTACTATTTTAAACATGGAACCTTCATTTTGCAAAAATTTCACTCTTGATTAATGTCGAACTTTCTCCATTCCCAATGACACATGATATGTGGCCAATAAACTTCAACGCATACAAACCTTTCTTATCCCAATATTTCCTGATTCATCTTTCTCAACAAGTAATCTTTGGTAATGAAAATTTCTTTTGCTTGAAAATACTTGAAAAAGGTTTCAACCATCAATGCTTTAAAATGTTTCATTTTAGAAAAATAAAAGCATTAGATTTTGGCATTCATGTGTTGGCATCACATCTAAGGTCTATCCAAAATCAGTTGAAAAGGTCCTTTATCATTCTGGCTAAATACATTTGTAAATGACAATAAAATTAATTTAAACAGCAAATTTAAAAGCTTATGCAGAACTTCTGCTAATGATTTAATTTTAATCTCACCTTGATGTTGTCAACACCTTCAACCATGAATATGTTTGGAACGCCAGCTGAATTTTGAAAAATAAAAGAAAACCACACTGTTATGACACCTATTTTTTATTCAAGATTTTGTATCATGCATTAAAACTAAATAATCCTAACTTTTCCATTTTAAGGGTCAAAATTTTGACACAAAAGCAATGAACTTACTTATAAGTGTTTTTGCTTTATTGCTTTGTAGATGACCGATAAAATGCCATTTGATATCATCTGGAAGCTGCAATTATCCGGATTCCAAATTTAGATACGACTTAGAACAAAACTGTACACATTTACAGATGTATTAACAAAGTCCAACAAGTTTCTGTATAACAAAGGAATCTTCAATAAGCGCCATACATTCCGTTTGGGGATAGCTTTTTATCAAATCAGAGTTCCCTATAGGCCTATGCAAGCACTTTCTCTACTCAAAACTGGGCATCCGTTTTGAGCATTAAATTGGTCACCATCATAAGGGGCAGCGCCTTCCATTGTTCATTCTCCTAGAGAAAGATCAATTGATAGTCATTGCCACTTCAA
This sequence comes from Azolla caroliniana, assembly GCF_043228905.1. Classification (NCBI taxonomy): domain Eukaryota; kingdom Viridiplantae; phylum Streptophyta; class Polypodiopsida; order Salviniales; family Salviniaceae; genus Azolla; species Azolla caroliniana. Next base: position 475,429 of record NW_028230452.1, on the reverse strand, counting down.
AGGAGTTCTTGGGTAGAGTTTTTCCAAAGTGATGTACATTGCAATTCATTGCCATTTACAACAATTATTTAAGGGCATTCTGTCATTCTAAATTGGTATCATGATACATAGACTCTGTACATCACATGTGTTCAAGGCCTTTTTCATAAATAAAACCCTTTGGGCTAATAAATAATATGTCATTATGTATGTAAATGATATGAGAAAAAAAGGTCTTTATCAACCCTCCTCTTGTTGGACTCATGGGCTATGGCTACATATTAAGTAAGGAAAAGTTGTCTGTTGAAGGATCAAAGAATCAAGCGTACCTGAGGAGCTTTTTCAAGCAATTCTTGGACATAATTCTCACCAAAGTGTCTATGGCCAGCATCGTAGACTTCTCGGATCGCGGAGATTGGTTTTGTCTTACTAACGGCAACAACCCTAGCCTGCAATACAATCTCACATAGTGAAGTAATCAACACCAAATTAAGTTTCCTTAAAATTAATGGATTAACCAAGATAGATTTAAAGTTCAATTTTGTAGGTAAAAAAAGTCAGGCTTCCTTCCATCCACAATCTGGCTAAATCTATGTGAATGAAGAAGAGAGACAAAGAAAAACATGCAGGGGGATTGGGTTCTCTTATGTATGAAGGAGATTACCTTAATGGAGGATGAGGAGGAGGAAGAGGAAGAAGCGACTCTGTTAAGGACGTTTCTTAAGGCTTGAACTGCTGCTCCTTCTGCAGCTGCTGCCATGTTTATCCCCTGTTCCATTTCATATCTCTGTCTCTGTTTTCATCTCTGTCTCTACTACCCCTGCCTCTCCTAGAAAATAAAGATTTCGATTATATTTTATTTCCATGGTTTGAAATTAAAGAATCCTGTAAAACAAAATCCTGTTTATTTATTTTTCTTTCATATTTGTGGCACTCATTGCTCTGTTTACACCTCCCACACACACTCTCTCTTCTCTGCCCCCTACAAAATTAAACTCCTCTTAGGGATGTTCAAGTACTTCTTCTTTTAATGTTTTCTCGATCCTTTTGAAGAGCTTAGGGCATAACTCCTCGGACTTGTGATGGCTCACATGTCCACACCATTGGCTACGTATATACAAGTTCCATCCATGACACGGGCAATGATCCGTCCTCAAAACATTAGCCCCTTTTTTTAGATAAGATGGATGGACACCATGAATCCGAAACAACCAAGCGTTTACACCAAAATGAGATTGTTCCTTGGTGCATAACTATCCATACGAATTAGAACTCTAGCCCTTCCATTGGCTCCCCTTGCACAAACGAAGCATGTTAGAATCAAATGCCTTGAATACTTTGATTAGGCTCAATGACACAATGTTCATCATCAATGTGAAGCACTTTTTGGATCAGCTTGATCATCCCATATATGGTGTGTGATGGATGTTGACATGGTAAATGAACATTTGGTATTTTTTTATATTATAGTTTTCAAAGAAAGATACTACTATAGTATTAAGAAACACATTAAGGCTATACTATGTACATATAGGCAATGACCCCTGTGTGAAGTTCTAATTGTCAGCTTAAAAAAAACTTTGGTGTACACTGTAGAGTAGAACCACTCCACCTCGTTAGAAATCGGCCTCTTAAATTTTCCTTTGTCCCATATGGCATGAAACTCCAATCATGGTAATTGAGCTCATTGTGTATTACATTTTAAGTTATCCAAAGAAACTCTATGATTATGCACAATCTTTGTCCAAATCCAATTAATTATTTGGGCATGTCTTTCAGCCATACTTTGGAGTACCTTTATACATTTGGCCTTCCAAATATACTAAATAGTGATATTTCTTACCAATTGCCATATTTCAGGTTTACCAATCTTTGTTTGTGGATTCATAGGTATAATTGTTTTTTGCATCATACCATGTCTCTAGAAATAACATTTTTCAACATCCTCTGGTTCATATAACATTGGTTGACCTTGTACCACCCCCCATGTATACACCACTCAAGGATATAATGGTATCAACATCATCACGATTCTTTTCCACATTTTCATCGCAAAATCACAACTCTACAAACAATGTGTAGCAGTTTCTGTTAGATTCATATAAAAAAGACACATTGTCTACATTCACTACTTTTTGCCAACCACTAGCTAGTGCACCCTTGTGAATTGATATGCATCGAAAACAAACAATTTTCCTACTCATTTTTTTGCCTCACAACCATTTCCAAAATAGCTTGAGTTATTATGGAGAAAGTCCATTCCATCTCCAGAAAACATTTGTGGCCGGTTCCTCCCATGACCCGTTTACAATCCTTTTTATTTGATCTTGAACCAACACTTTCCAATAAAGTTCTCTAGGATCCCTAAGTTAACTAGATACTGGTCTCCTTTCCATAGTCCAAAATCTCCCAAAAAGACTCACATTTTGTGGATATGGATCTAATCCCCAATTTGATCCATAATTTCTACCACCCTCACTTCTTTATGCAAACAAAAAGTAAACAAATAAGTTTTTGTATGTGTGAAATTCAACCTACCATCAAAATGTACATCAAAAGTCATAAAAGCTTCTTCCCCAATATAGGTTCTTACTCCAATCAAAACATCCAATTGAGTAAATGAATATATCCACTTATGCACAGAAAGTCCTAATTGCATCTGAATATTAGAAATGAACATATGGTATTATGTTGATCTTTTTTTAGTGATTGCATGTGTCTCCATCTACATCGTCACACTACCATATTGACTACATGTCATTAAATTGAACATTGAATTAGAATTGAGAAGTTAGAACCACCATTGTGGCCTTACACCTGGAGTTCAAGAACATCACCACCAACAAATCAACCTTTGCTCTTGAGGGTATCAACTCTACCTTCTTCGAAAATTGGTCAATTGATTAAACTACTAGCCAAAAAATGTTAAATCTTTGTATTTAAAATATTGTTTTCAAGTGGAAGATAATATACAATGTCTTGACGATTTTCTTATTGGGGGCATATGTACATAATGATATTTTTGAGCAAATTTGAGATTACCATTCATACAAGGAATTTTTTTGCCGCTATCCCAAATAATGAAGATTTTCCGTAAACTTCATTATATGTCATTCCCTTCAAAGAAATGAGAACATCTTAGTGAGCATTACTTAAATGCACTTCATATATTCTAGAAATTGTAGGGCTTTCCATCTAGCACATGCAATGCTCCAAGCATTGGCATTGCATTTCTTACTGCATAATAAGCATTGCGAAGAAAGAATTCTTTAGTAAATAATTTGTGATAGTTAACATGTTATATATAATATGAGAGTCATATCAAAATTCAAGGATTGCTTGCCCTGTTGGCTGATGTGTTGACGTCTTTCTTTTTTGTTGAGAACCATGTTTTAACAAACAAATATCAATGGGTATACAATCGAGGAAATTCATGATAGTTCCGCTCAAATCATTCAACATTAGCCATGTTCATGCATGCTCCAAAATTTTTAACTATAGTTTGTCCACCCTCAATGTATGTTAACAAAGTGCATGATTTTATCCTAGTTTGAAATAAATGTAAAATAGTTGAGAATATTCAACGCATTCCAATATTTTACTTATTCTACTCCCTCAAAATAGGTTATAATAAAAACGAAAGTTATAAAGTGCATAAGGGCTTAGGCATGTTACGGCTTTCCAAAGCTGATAGTTTCAATCATCCCTTTTTTTTAGCACTTCGATTGCATTGATACAAAAAGAAAACTACTAATGTGAAAACATTGCTTTACGATTCCATTGTTTGATGCGAAACAAGCGGAAAAGAACTCTTGTGTGGTACCATATCTCGATACTCCTTGAGTTGGAGTTCCAACATGCATATTCATGGGGAAAACAAACACATGCTCTCTCTATCTCTCTCCCCCAAGGGTAGAGGTAAGAATGAATACATCCATGATGGATTGACGATTGGAGAAATTACTATGATAAGGAAGAACTGATTTGATTGTTGTCGTTTTTACTAAACCCCGACCTGAAAATTTTTACCCATTGTTACAAATTTTATACAACTACTCCATTATCCATCGGCGGCTTCTCAACAGTTTCCTCTAGTAATCATAGATTAAAAAGATGCCGGAGTAAACCTATCAATACTGATGCTGGAGATATTATCACGGATTTTCTCGAACGTTATATGCCAGTAAAATTCCCGTCAGGTAAAGTCCATTGCTCGTTTTGCATGTATCGAGAATATATATTGGGTATTTGGATATTTTCGGCTCGTAATGTGCCAAGGCTTGGATCCATGGGACCGTCCCGTCCCCTCTCTTGCAAATACACATACATCATACATATATACATATATACATATATACATATATACATACATATATACATATACATATACATATACATATACATATATATTATAGATACATATATGCCCAACCCCTTTCTCAGAAATTTGTTTGTTTGTTTGTGTGTGTATGCTCTGTTCCACAAACAAAAGTGTGAAAGTCCTCCTCCTATTAAAATTGAGCTCCTCTGTTCCACACTCTCTGTCTCTGTCTCTGTCTCTCAGTCCTTAGCAATAAATATGTATGTATGTAAATGGGGGTTCTCTGTTCCCCCTGTGAGTGAATGAAAGAGTAAAGAGTTAGATAGATGTAGCTGCTGCTTCAGTATGATGTATTAGCTATAGCGTATGACAAAGAAGATCAATCACCAAAATCCACGGCCATGGCCGACACACAGAACAGTGGCAGCCCTAATGCTACCCACACGTTAGTCATTCTGGCCATCGTCATCATGATCATCGGCGTACCCTGGCTTCTGGGAGGCAGCGGCGGAATCTCTGATCCAGATCCAGATTCCATCCTGGGCAGCCAAGATCCGGAGAATCCCGTGGTCTCTCTAGGGTTGTTGCTCTTCTCCCCACAACTCCTCGTCATGTTACTGCCCTTGGGACTGATCCTGGCCGTGCGTCTGCTAGCAACTGAGACCGCGGCGACGTGGATGGGATTCGAACCCGACGCCTCTACAATTCACCATGTCACTGGATCCTCCGTAGGTGTGGCTGCCATCGTTGTCCTTGTCCTCCTCATGGTCACCTTCCAATCCTTCTTTCTAAACGGAGATTTGTTCTAGCCCTACCATCATTCCTCTTTGTGTTTAGCCTGCTTTTTTGGGTGGATCTTCGGTCAGTGTGGCAGGACTACTTGTATCCTTTCTCGTTTCTCTTGGGCACCGAAGACTTTGTTCCAAACCTTATCTCGGCTATGGACTTCTAACCTTACTTGCACGGTTCCAATCATTCATCCAAAGGGGGGGAGGAGATTTGTTATAAGTTATAACCTTTTACATGCATATATAGCATTTGCTTCCCATCCTTCTAAGTTCTTCCATGGCAGAGGCTTGGTCGAGCCTTATACTCATCCTTTTATCCTAACCTTATATATGTAGTATCACATTGGATTCTTACCTTACACGCATCACTGCCATCCAGTTTTTTTGGCCATGTGGGATACTTGTACTAACTTTAAATGCACTGTAGTGGTTTCTCTTCTACCTAGGCACTAACAGCATTTATGCATTGTTTGATTGGATTCTATACTAGTGTTCAATCTAGCACAAGGTGACTCATCTTATGTGCATCATCAGGTTTTATAGCTCAACGCTAACCTTATATGCATCATTGGTATCCATCGTAGTTCTAGAGGTCATTGGGTCTTATAGCTCCCAATTGCTAGAGGTCACTAAATCTTATATGTACCATTAGATTGTATCATTGTGGTAGGCCTTTAGTAGAGCTTTTGGACCAATCTTCTCTAACATTAATCTTATGCATCATTGGATTCTATCCTATCCTAGTGTGGGTGCTCAAGGACGAATATTATGCACCATCAAGTTATCTCTCTAAGAGCTCAGGTACTAACCCATATACATGATTTGATACATCCTAGTGCAATGGCTGGCTTAATGTGTGTGAATGAATTTGAACCTGGATTCTCTTAAATTAATTAAAATTTCTTCATCCTAAAGACGAGTCGCAATGAGGGTTCTAAAAGTATATGTGCTGTAGTTCAACCGTGGATTCTTCCAAATTAATACTTGACTTTGGAGCCTATGGATGGGTCAATATGAGAGGTCTGAAAGTATGTGTGCTATGTAACTCAGGCTAGATTTTTGAACTTGGGTTCTCCCTGTGCAATACCTTTCCCCCAACCCTGTCTGATCTTCTTTATAGAGGTGCTGTGTGTTTGATGGATTCAAATTTGTAATCTCTTTGAATTTAAATAACTTTTTCATACTATGCACGTGTCTTTATGATCTTGCTCAGAAGGCTGGTTGAAATTTGTATCATCTCAGTTTACTGCCATTTTATTTAGAAGTTTATTAAGATAAGGGCAACATTAAAATTTAAGGACGTATCAATTGGATTGTAATTTGTATGAATGCACAACCATTAGAAATGTACATAAGCTTCGCGATCCCAAAACTTCTTTTTCACACTAGAGAGTTGATGCCCTATCAGGGAGCAAAGTGCAATAATCATAATGCTCTTACTTTCTTACCAGTAAGTAACTCATGAGACAGTAGGGCTAGCCAGAGAGTTTGTAGTATTATCCAAGATCGTTTTGTATATGGAAATTGCAACAAAAGGCTTGTATCAAGTGTTCAGATTATTACAATTCTCTCTACATCTCTCTCCAAAGAAGAGAAAAGAAACGATTATGCATGTTATGCAACATCAAATGAGAAACATTTAGTTTGCACACCTCCCACATATGTTAGAAATAGAACCAGCATCTAATTTCCTTTCTCTCATAACTCAAAAGCATAGCTAGCGTGATTACTTCACTGTTCAATCTTGCTTTACCCAGGCAGAATACCTAATGGCTTAGTCTGAACATACAACTTTCACAATTGTTGTGGCTTTCTCCATCCAACACGTACTAGGTTCTTGTGTTATTCTTATTTGATGCAAATCCAATAGATTTTCACGATTACATCCTACACATCCTACCATGTTCAGAATCTTGGTTCTGAATCACTACCTAAGTGACCAATTCAAGTTAGCACTATGAAATGACCAACCAGAAAGTAGAACAAGCATCAAACACATACAAGAGGAAAGAACTACAAAAATAGCGACCAAGAATCGCGTATTGCTCAGAATCCTAACAAGCTTAGGATAAAATCAGATTCTTCTCGTCTCATTGTCACTGTCCCGATTGCTTAGGATAAAATCAGATTCTTCTCATCTCATTGTCACTGTCCCGATTGCCATTACATCGTCATCGTCTTATTCCAATCCCCCATGCACCAAAAAAAGAATGAAAATGTGGTCAGTTTGCAAAAAAAACTCTGAAATTTTTATATTGCATTACAAGATATTGTATTAGTCTATTGAAATCAGAAGTCCTCTTATGAGCTCCAGGAGAGCCCCGAGAGTAGAAAAAAATATGGTGAGGTCCTCCACGTTTTCCATGGATGTATACAAACCAATGATGAGATACATAATTTCTCATATGAGAATAAAGCCAGTTTGCAATAAAAACTTTGAAATTTTTATATTGCATTACAAGATATTTTATTAGTCTATTGAAATCAGAAGTCCTCTGATGAGCTCCAGGAGAGCCCCGAGAGTAGAAAAAAATATGTTGAGGTCCTCCACGTTTTCCATGGATGTATACAAACCAATGATGAGATACATAATTTCTCATATGAGAATAAAGCTATCGGATTATTAATATATATAAAGCCTTTTACCAATCAAATATTTCATAATTTCTTTACAACTACCTCTCTGATTTACAATGAAGTGGCTTATCATTATATCACCCTATGAGACTCTGATATATGTAATATACTCGGTCCTTGTTGTGTTAATATAGATCTGCCAACAATTTGTACTTGTCTTGCTTCCATTTGGGCAGTTGATAAAAAGTACTTTTGTCCATGTGAAATGTATCTTGGAATTCTTCATCTGATAAATAAGCCTGAGAAAGAGAAAATAAATATGTTAAAATGATTAAAGAAATAATACATAATTTGATTCATATAATACATTATTTTGGTCCTATATTCCTATAAATTTTCTCTTCCTTTTACTTCTCTGTCATCATCCATGTAATCACTTCATTCTTGGATCAATTTCTTCTCTCCTCTGTCCTACTAATTCATCCCTAAGGCAGGCATGTGAAGCTTTATTCGCCTTGTTCTTGATGGATATGGATTGCAAATTTGTAATCTTGTAAACACCAGCTCAACAAATAAATTCTAGGGGGAATTTCAAGGGGAGGGCAGATATATAAGGCAATTAGATCAAGAGGACCAGTATTCTTACCTCGCGTTTCTTTTTATCTAGTCCAGCAATTGGATCTCGAGATGAAACTTTGAGACGCTCGTATGGATATAACAATGCTAAATCTTCATTGTTCAACTTTCTTGAGGCAGATGTTGATTGAACCTTTGCCTCCATAGTTATGGGTGTATGGACTTCAGAATCTCTGTCCAATTTGCCCTCGGTTCTTGATTTCAGTCCTGGTATAAATAAATAAATAAAGGAATAAATAAATGTTCACGATGATCCCCATTTCCCAAGTCAATACGATAAAAAAGACTCTTATCATAATTTAGCACCTGGCCACGCAAAATCTAGCTTCTTGTCACTATATGTTTCGAAGACAGAGGCAAGAGCAGCTATAGCTGGTGACCGAGGAGATGCCACAGACCTAGGTGGAGTGGATGAAGGCGTCGGTGCAGCCGAAAATGATTGTCTTCTAGTTCGCATAGAGATGACCTTGGGAGTAGGTGTAGACACCACCTCTCCCAAATGCTGTGATTCAAACATAGATGATAAAGAAGAAATAGATGGCGATCGGCTATGAACTGACCGAGCACTTCCATATTTTCCTTTTGGGACTCGAGGTTTTTCTGAAGAGAGTTCAGATTTGAAAACCAATGGTCTGCCATGTGCACTTTTATCTGGGGCTGAAAATACCTCATTCTTACTCTCCATGAACCCAGGTGATTTCTTTGGGGATCTTATTGGCTGTTTGGCATATACATCAATTAATAAAACGCTATCTTTCAGCTGAAGAGCTTAAGATTTTGGCACCTACCGTGGTTGATTGCCCTTTCAGTAGCAGAACCTTTCGTTGAAAAACATCGAGGTGCTGCTTGAGGCAGTATGCAATTAGTCAATTTTACCAGATAACAAAATATCATTCCCACTAGGAAATATATTGCCACTTTTGAAAGGAACTCTAACTTACACTTGCTTTTGATACATCCCATGAAAAGAAAGATTTGAAAAAAGATGGTTCAAATCCTTCCTTTATTTTGTATAAGGGAGTTTCCAACGAACTGCCTTCACATCGTGCAGCTTGTTCAATATATTTCTGAAGATATTCAAGACTAAGCACGCATCAGAAAATTGGTCTACTATTCAAAGATAATAAAGCATACTTATCTCTGAGCATCAAAATAACGACCTGTCCCAGTTCAGTCACTTTTCCTCTGAGGTTCGCACTAACATTTTGACCAACCCAAACAAAAATATCACTATAGCAATCTAGTATCATCACCTCATCACTAAATAGATCATCTTGGGAAAAGCCAAACACCTCTGTAACCTGTTCAAACAATTAAATTGAAGCCCACATTAATTTTTTCTCCATGATAAATTGAATAGACAATACGCGATGAATCCAAATGCAAGGAAGCATACCTTTAACTGACCTGGAATGTACCCAGATTACATGTACAAAAGAAAGAGATAAAGAAAAGGCTTAGGAAAGAAAAAACAGAAAATCCAAAGCTATATTTCGCTTCAAGAAAAATGAGAAATGGAGGAAGTTGAGAACCTTTAACAAAACTGCATGAAAACAAATGGGGATCTTTGGAGCTCTCTTTTGGCTCTCGATGACTTGGATGGATCTTCTTGCCACCAAGTGTATCCCAGAACAATTCCGTTTCAGATCCCTCCTTTAAAACAATTGGGATTACATTGGGCTGTATAGAAAAAGAAAAAACAGTTTTGGCTCATTTATCTGTATGTACGCAATTTGAAGTGCCATTATATAGATTAATATCATAACCTGTAGGCAGCCAAATAAAAAAGACAGAGACAAATAAAAGATTCTGACAGATTAAAGGAGCTGCTCTTAATAATTTCATATAATACTGACTGAAAATCTAAAACGCCTATACCAACAAGCAAAAGAAAGCATCAGCATTTTTCCTGAAGGCCCTCCATCAATCAAATGATATCTCGAGTTATGGAAACAAAACTATTACAACTGTTTTATTCTCTACTACAACAGGGTTCAAATTCAATATAAGCTTACCATCCTCCCATAAATACAATCGAATCAAAACTTCCAGATCATTAAGGTGTTTCACTGGATACTAGCTTCCAGAGAAACTGTTAAGCAGAGAGAAACAAACTTTCAACATCATTTCATAGTATGCAGCATTAGAAGGCTACCCATTTGCTATGTATCATCTGACTAAATCCTATATATGTCATGCTAATATGGGATACATCCAATACCATGTAGATACATACGGGATCCTTGATGCTGTCACTTCCAGCACATGTTAAAGTGTATGCAGACACAATAACTTACAAAAAATCAATAATGCTGATCCAAACTACACATTTATGTAACAGGCTACAGCACCCCACCTGGAAACAGCACACCATGTCTTCAGTTGCCTCTTGCTCCTCTATTGTACTGAACTTCCCATACCATGTGATATAGACATTCTCAATTTGCAAGAACATGCAACTAGATGAATTTAATGATGTTGCATCCTGTACGCATTGATATACGCAATTTTACAACGAGAATTAGCGACTTAATAAGAAATGCATATTATTTTCAGACTGCTTTAGTATATAGAAGGTTATTCATGATGTAATCTTAAACATAACTAGAAACAGAAGAGAGGTATAACATTCTTCAAGAAATGATCATAAAAGTTGTTATAATGACCATAATAAGCGTTAATTACCAATTCAACTTCAATTGCTTGCCAATTTTGAGCCCCAGACTGTTGCACTTGAAACAGCCTCACTCCCAATTCTTTGTCATCGCCCTGCATATACACACATTGTCCATAAAGAATTCACAACGTGAACATCAGAAATATAACCTAATTAAGTAAAAGATGTCAGCTAAGCACAAGGAAGAAAACATATACAATAACCGAAGTTGATTCAGCGGCTTACCTTTATAACAAAGAGCTTGTCAAATAATGTTGAAAAAATAGAAGGCTCCTTGCCTTCAAAAACACGAACCTGGAATGACATCTCTCTCTGTGTTATTTTCTCTCTCATTCTCTTTGGCAGAATTGACACAGATATTGACTCTTAGACAATCTGAATGCTCTATACTTAAGCATAAGTGTAATCTTAACAAACTGCATGGATCACATTTGGCTATGTCCTCCGCTCGTGCAAAAAAAACTTGTAACACTCGTTTTGAGGTCCATATTTCATGTTTCTGGCCTCCCAAGAACTTTAAAATATCATCATGATCTCTCAACAACAATCTCGAAACATTTTTTGCAATATCATATGAAGCAAGATGAGGTTTGTTTAGCAAATGCTGAGAATAGATGTATCAATTGTTTCTGAATAAGGACTCTAATGAGTGTTGGTGACTTCTAGAGAATATACCATCCCTTTAGTTATCACTTCCCTTGAGACTTGGCATGACTATGAAGTCTCTTTATAAACTGTCCTGAGCAGACCGATTACCAGAGCTACCAGAACCTTGTCCATAACCTCTACTTTCTCAACAGATGAGATGGTATGGAACACTATTGACAGATACTGTGCAGGGAGAGATGAGATCATAACGGTGTCGGAGCAGTGCATTTATGCATGCTAATATCTTATTGTAACTATGAATGGCGATCAATGGAGTGGCCACTTGGTCCATGATCACCAGGATGGTTCGAGGCTAAAGCCTTGGTGCCAAATGAGACCATCAGACCTGAGATGGCAGCAATATCAAACTGTAACTTGGGGTCTTACCCATATCAGTATCCTTCATCCACAAATAGTTACGAGGTTCCTCAACATCAGTATACACAGTTGGCCCTTAAATCTTCATGATAGCTTGCTACAGCATGTTGGTATGCATAGATGACTTCAGCATTTGAGGTGCCTAGGTTTTAATATAGATTGACTCTCACCTTTTCAATGCAACTCTTACCAACACACTCTGAGTTAACTTGCCAAGAATCTCTCACTTTCAGTGCTTGTTTAGGTAAATTCTTGATGACCCAGGCAACCAAAAATAGGTGAACAAGAGGGTATGCATCCCTCTCACTCTTAGAGAGACAATGCCACCAGGCATACTTTCAAGAGCCACGGACTAAGGGATAGCTCTTCGACTCATTAGTGACCCCTTCCCTCATGTATGCATCAGTAGTATGGGCTCCAGTACCATCTTTCATGTGGACGCAATTAGAGAGACCTTTGGTGACGATGTTATCGCGTCAACTCCAAAGCAAATCGACAGTACCACATGACATTATTAGAGTAGAGTTCAATTTGCCCCCGATGTTAGTAGAAGCACTTTTCCAAGTGGTAGTTTTTATTCATCGAATACATAGCCAACCACAAGATAGGATTTCTTGTCGAGCCTTTGAGGCATCCCGATCCCTACATGCGTCTGGACACACTAGCTCTTGGTATAGCACTGTAGTGAGTTGGTTACTTGCAAATGGCATAGACATTACTAACCTACCTCCCCTTAAGTACAACTATGGGACTGATCAAACTTTAATATCTCATGAAGACCGTAATAAAGTAATACGCCAAGAAATATGGCAAATTTACACCCGATATACATGGATCACCCCATGAGAGCCACTCCCACCTAAAATGTTGTACTATAAGGAACACTTCTTGCACCTCTCGAAGTTAGGTTTTATTACATGACCAAGATATCTAGATACATTCTTATCAAATGCACTACGGGTGGCCATTGGACAACTTAGGATATCATCTCACCAACTTGAGATTGAGAATGGTTGGGCTAATAGAATCCCTAGAGAGGAAAGCCTATGTAGATTATGTCACATAGAGGTAGAGGATGAGTATCACTTTACATGCAAGTGTCCAACCTATGCCGAGATAAGGGCGGAATACCAAGACATATTAGGACCCTCTCCCACCCTCTCCAAACTATTAGATACCCCGGATATAAAGAGACTAGGTAGGTATATCTTAGATCTAAAACAACATAGGGAGAATAAGCTAAAAAGTGTTAACCATAACCCTTTTAATATTCATCAACATGTAAGTAGTGTAATTTTTCAGGAACAAGGGGAGACGATGAATGTGGATACACTTACGCCACTCGGCCTCTCTCTTGAGGAAGCAGAAATGCAAAGAACAACCAAACGCCCTCGGATGTTGGGCTTAAAAACAACTCAACGTGGAGTAGAAATGATTAAGAAGATAAGGGAACGTGAGCTACGCCGACTAGAAGCTATGGTGGGGGTACCTTCTACATTGGGACCACGGGGGGCCACATCCACATCGAAACCCTTTGACCTCCCGCATCTTTTCGAGAGACTTGGATGGAAATGAAACTAGGCCTAGTATAAAGCCATTTCATTGTAGAACATGTTTGTTATTTTATTAGAACTATTTAGCTTAAGCTCTTTTTTTTTTTCTTTTTCTTTTTTTTTTCTTTTTCTTTTACTTTCGATGAATGGGTAAATATCCCATTTTGTTGTAAACCAATTGTCTCATGGGCCTTAGAAGACGTTAATATATCTTTCTTTCTTTCTTTCTTTCTCATACACATAAAGAGTAGCGATAAAGATGGACTTCTGTCAAGAACAACTCATACACACAATGCAGAATAGTTTTATCTTACTACTCCAGTACATGGATACAAATCTATTGCATGCTCACACATTCCTTGACCAGACAAGTGCTGTGATTGAAACCAGAAGGTACAAAGGCATACCGCCAAAAGATAGAATGCGCCAGATTTCTACAATCATTGCATTTGCAGGTGCTCAGCATATCATGAGAAATTCGATGGTAACTTTCCAGTAGTTTAAGAGACGGTTTTGGAACTTTAGATCGAGTCGTGTATTATTATGATCATGCAAAAGATTCATAGAATTAGAGAGTTACTTACCATGAGAGGTGGACCGCCAATGGAGTTACTACCCAATGAAAATAAATGACTTATTCAAAGGTCCCACACCCACTGGCACCAGCATTCCCATTTGGGGGAAGCTGATTCATCGCTTGATTCAGCATGACTGTTCCTGATGACTTAATGCAAGATGTTTCACACTATAAACAGAAAACGCATCACCGAATCTGAGCATGGTCCTGTGCCACCAAGCATGCTGAACCATTTATCTTACTGTGAAGGATAGATATGACATCATTCTAAGAGATCCATGTGGGATCTATGAGATGAATTTCCATCATCTTTATATCAGTAATACTAATATCAGCCTCTCACCTGAACAGCTCATCAGAACAGAAATAATGTGATTTTCTTTAGCCACCACATCTTTCCTTCTGTGTCAATTAAGGATTATCAAGGGGATTCTCAATTAAGACACTTGAAAGGGGTTACAAGCAATTGGAATGTGTTGTCCATGTAGGCCACGACCATCTGAACCACAGCCTCGTCACCCTTATCACCAACAATTAAAGGTCATTATCACCCACCACTGAAGGTGCCTACCTCGCTTCAACACCATCTTGGAGTGGCCCATATTAGATATTTTTTGAAGATAAAGTTTAGAGTTCTGAGATATGTAGATTCTTCAGTATCATATGTTTAGTTGTATTTATTTTGTTTTTTTATTCCAAAAAATGAGAATACATTGTAAGATGTAATCTCTTGCTTGGTTACAGGCTATTTTGGCACTCTTAAAAGACATTAATGCAGCTTCCTTTCTTTCTTCCTTCACTCAATTCATAAAACCCCTGTTGATGTATTGTCCAGTCCATTTCTGTTCCATTTACCATAGGTAGAATTTTTGTTTTGTCTTGTGGTCAGACATTGTATAAGATCTCGACTGAATATAACTTCTTTGGTCTCATAGCACTTTGGCATTTGAACACATTATATAATTTCGTTTCTCTCTCACAATAACACAGTGAACATATATATGCAAAGGTACCTCCACTGCCCTTCCCAATGAGTTTGCAATATCCTTCACGTATAGCACAGTTGCATCTTGAGTATCCTGTTTTAAAAGCAATTTATATCGGTGCAAATTCATGAGTTATATTATCATTTCCACTTCTTTTTCATCATTAAAATCACTTGAATTTCATTTTACCGCAGTACTTTGGTGCCCCAACCAATAAAAAAGAATGTACTCATCCTTCCTATCTCCAGGATATGTATAAAGCACAATGTAGCAGTTCTTGTTGAAAAGCCTTCCATACTTGTTGAATGGGACAGATTCCTTGTACTTCCCATTCACACACCATACCTAAAAAATAGGTGTTTACAACATTAATAAGTATAAATAAAAATGCATGTATACCTAGCTGAAAATGTGAAAGAGCTTCATGAACCTGAAGTTTTCCCTCATTACTAATCAATGGTGCCTGCTCATTTGAACGAACTGCCTTCAGAAGTCCTTTAACATTCAATCCTTTATGTTTCAAGAGAGCTGCCAAGGAATGAAGATGAAAGCATATTAGCAATAGTTTTTACAGTGACGATACTCTTCTGTGATCATTCTACTTACCTGCAAGCTTTCCTCTTCCATTCTCTGAGATTGGTACATTAGTAATGGCTGGCCAAGACTCAAATTTTGACTTAAACTCACGAGGCTCAAAACCCTCAATCGTAAACGTAAGTTGTATTCCAGGTTGGTTTTTGCGCGTTCCAATCAGACTCTAGAATAGATTGACTTTGATTACTAAGAAAACACTGAGAAGGGATGGTTTTCTAAACTTTAAAGTACAACATAGGCACAAATGGTATTTCACCTGCACTATGAATGCAGCTGCTTTTCTTTCATCAAGTTGAGTATCACGACCCACCCACATAAACATTTCTCTGCCACAGTCTACTATGTAACATTTGTTTGTGTCCATATGTTCCCTCTTTAGAATTGATTCTTCCACTTTTTTAATCTGGCCTTCATGGATGCTTCATTAAAATCCCCATATCAGAAAAATGAAATGTCAAGCAGGGGTCATTTCTTCTTTTTGGATCATGCAGTTATAAAAAATAGCTTCATTGTAGAAAAACGTTTTTACGTATACATATGAATGTGTCCAGCCAGAACAGCATGTTGGGTGCGAAATTCTTCATCTTAAATAATGCTGGGGTTTAAATTCTTTATATTAAATAATGTTAGGTTTTAAATTCTTCATATAAAATAATGTTGGGTGCTAAATTCTTCATATAAAGAAATCTTGGGTGATAAAGTTTTCATACCAGAAAAGGACGGGTACAATAGCCTCCCTTTCACCTGCAATATCTCTATCTATTCTCCTTCCAAGAGGTGCAAATCCACCAAAAAAGCTCCAGAATTCCCCACTGTCAGCATCAGCAACAAACTTTCCGTCCTCTGCAAAACAATATGTGCAATAACTGTTGGTTTTGGATAAGCTTGTTAAACAAAAACTGCCCTGATTCCAGGATATACACTTACCAATGACAGCAACATGACAAACTCCAGCATGATTGTTTTCCTTTAGATATTCCACAACATCCAACGCCCTTGTCCGCTGATAAATATCTGTACTTGCCCCATTGAATTGAAATATCTTTGATTGTGTATCGAGGACAAACACATCCTCATGGCTGAGGGAAGATCTAATGAATGGCACCTGCAAAGCCCAACTAAGAGAATTATCCATACATAATACCGTCTATCACCTCATATAAGCACATCAGCACATTTGCAAAACATCATATTAAGATAATGCATCACCATACCTCTTTCACTCGAGCTACATGCCGACCACTGCACCTAAATAGTCGAACTTGGTACTGATTTTCATCTTCATCCTTCATGATTGAAGAATCTCCTATAGCTGGTAAGAAACAAGGTTTGAAGTATGAAAGGAATTTGTCAGTCTCACTACCTTCTTCCTCTCTATACTGCACGGCCCGCCCCCCTATTGTGGCATCTAGCTCCATTGCTTTGGCAATTGCTGCAGCTGCCTCATCCTGGCCGAAGAGAGCCATCTCATTAATATTTTGTTTGATGTATAATGAAATATTAGAGAACTAATCACGTTTAATTTTACTCACTTGGCTTGCATTTTTCCCTATCCAGAAATGGATGTCGTGACGAAATACTCCACTCTTAAGCCCAGTCGTCTGTAAAACGAAGTAATAAATTTAGCAAAACCAGGATTACATTTAGGAATATACAATGCTCAAATAATGCAAACTATACACATTTCAAGTCCTTGCTGCACCTAAGGAACATTCGAATTAAGCCTTTAGATCAGTTTCTTACTCACTTTCAGGTGCAACTGACTAACTGGACATTGGAAAGCTATTCAGCTTACAATCCTTCTCTGTTTTTCCATATTTCTTCCATCTCTATTTTACTGAGGGTTTGGAATGGATATATTCAAAGTTTAGCATGCATGTGCTTCAAAGGTAGCACTGATTTTAGCAACTTTGTGTCAGAATGGCTTAAATGAATGTTTTACATATTCATATAAACATACATTTGAGTGACTACTTATGGTAGCAGACTACGGGGCCTTAATAATGAGCTTACTTGCAAAAGTACATAGCAACATCCAGATTGAAACTCTGAGCTTGCCGAAGATTTCAGGATGGTTACGTTTTGAGACTTATCAATGCTCCAAATTTCTATACCCCTGTGGATTTTTGAAGAATCAGCAATAATCAGATAGTTGAGCATCAAATAAAGCAATGTATCATCAACAATCAAAGCTAATTCAAGCATACTCTTTGTTGCCAATCCCCTGGAAGGCTGAATCTAAGCCTTTCATTGATACAGACATTATTCAACTCCCCTGTATCCTGGAAGAAAGAAAAACTATGCAATGTATGTAAATATTTACACTCAGAAATATACAAAAGAAAAAGTTAAAACAGTAACCTCAAGCAACTTCTTTGGGCGCTGAAATCTTATTGAGTCGCAGATAGCTATGGTCTTTGTGATAGGAGATTTACATCTATGAATTTCAATGACTTGTGGAGGGTGTGATGTGAAAGGAGTAAGGATTGTCAAAGATTAGCGAATTCTTAACCACACAAATCCTTATTCAGTACTCCCTAATTATTGGATCCTTGTGGCTGGAATTGTGGGATTAAGAAATTGTGGATTGACAAAGATGGGCAATCAGTTCTTGAATCACCAAAACCTTATTCTTCAATGACTACCAATGGATTATTATGATTAGGTTTAGAAGTCTAATTACAATGCCTATCCATGGGTTGTTCACGTTGGAATTATGGGATTAAAAGTCTGTGGATTGGCAAATTTGGGCAATAAATGCTTGCAAATCTTTATTGGGTAATGTCTATTAATGAGGCGTTGTTTATTGGAATTATGGAATCAAAAGAATATATGCAGTATGGTATTCTACACATGGATTTAGGTGACTTGAGGAGTGCGTGATTAGAAAGGACTAATTGTTGTTATTTCAAAAGGATTGGGAAAGATGGGCTAATACATCAATTCTTCAGTACCCAAATCCTTGTTCATCAATATCTATCAATAAGGTTGATTGTTTGAAATCAACGAAAATATAAAGATATGTGGGCAACACATAAAATTTTCCACAATTTTAGCACCCAATTCCTTCTTTATCACTACCCGTTCCTGAGGCACGCAAACTCTTATTCATCCATATCTTCTATTATCAAATGGGTCATCGTGATTGAAAAAAGCATGGAATTGAAATAAGAGACAATATGTTGGTATATTACACGCTAGATGAATACAAAAGGAATAGAGTATTCATTTGAAGCATGTTAGATGAATACAAAAGGAATAGAGTACTCACTTGAAGCAGATGGTGATGATAATGATGGTGATGGTGATGGTGATGGTGAAGAAGAAGAAGAAGAGGAGTGTGGTGGTGGTGGAGATGATGAAGTATCGATGATGGGATTGAACCAGAGATGAATTGTGTTCAACAATGGCAGAAAGGAAATGGGCAATTGTCCAAATTGACGATATGGCCCCGTATGGACATAGAAGAGGCAAAGACCAAAAACCCTCCTCTCTCTCTCTCTCTCTCTAAGTATGTATATGCCAGCTTTTGCGATGTAAAGCAAGCTTATGACATATTCCATCTCTCTGTCTCTGTCTCTGTGTGTGGGTATGGGTGTGCGTGTGTGAGAAAGAAAATGCAAGGCTCCCTTTTCATCATCGTGTCAACATTATGTGGGAAACACATTATGTCCTCCATTCCCTCTCTCTCTCTCTCTCTCTCTCTCTCTCTAGGTCCCCTCACAAAAATCTACTACATTTCAGAACAGAGTATGTATGTACATATAGTGTACATACATACATACATATGTATGTGGGTGTGTGGGTCTCTTTCTCTCTCTTTCTGTTCCTCCCTGCCATTCCATAGCTTTCATCATAAAACCGTCTGAAAAGCATCCTCCTCCTCCTCCATTGGGGGTCCTAGATCTACCCTACCCTTTGTCTATTACATATGTACTCTTGAGTCTTAATTAAACCTTTGGCCATCGTATTGCGGATGTCCGGCATAGGAAATGCATCATCAAATTACGGGATGTCCGTCCAGCATATGAAATAACCATTTGCATTGTTCACTATTCACACCCCCCCACCCAAAGGTATCACGTGATTGTGTATTCATGCTAGGGTATGTGTCCAAGCAATGTGGCACCGTAGCATCACCCTAACTAGGTTTCCTTCTATTTCCCCCTGCTCATGCTCTTTGGGTACATAAGCTCATATTCACCCGCCTCTACATTGTTCGTTTGCTCCCACTCTCTTGTCAAATTATTGGGTAGTTTTTAATGTGGTCTTATTGCCATTACACCTTTTTGTCGAGGAATTGCTTGTATGTTTTCAACATTTTATCCATAGTGTTGAATATGGCAATCTTTGTCATCAAGTTGGTTGCACTTTTTTATCAGATTGTTGGTTATCGATGAATCTCATCCTCTCACAAAAAGCATTGGCGGTAGGGTGATAGTGTGCCCAGATGAAGACAAATGAACCAAGTGAGAATACTTTGTTATCGAATTTGATGTTTATATTGATCATCTCATCTCTACACCACTTTATCAAGTTGCGAATATTTAAAAACCTATATTGGTTCCTGATCCACAAAAACCTACTTTACCGATGCATTGAGCCTTTTAATTCATTTACTTTACGCAATCATGACAATTTCCCTAAACCCACATCCTTTATGTTTCATAGTTTTGAACTCCACTTTACCACCTAGGGAGTTAACACCATGAAAGTTAATGCAAGCATCAAATGTACATTTTGAGGACATATAAGGTGTTCATTATTCACACTAGGTAAGTTCAAATACCGATGTAATTATAAGGGCACGTTGGTTGTATAAAGGAGGTGGTGGCACAAATTAACTTTATATTCTCTACTAAAGTGGTCATTGGATACAGACTTCTTGAATTGACAGATACTTGTGATCGCGGTTCATGATCAACTCCTTATTGGAGACCATTATCCTCCACAATAACCTAATGCATGGCTGGTAATCTAACCTTGTAATGTATCGTGGCATTCATATTCAAATATTAAGCATAAAAGTTCAATATACCACCTGCTTTGCTGGAATATATTTTGTCTCATGCATTAATTATCATTTGAAATTAATGATTTGCAAAGTTGCAATTTGATATGAGATGTTGGGACATTGCCCCCATTGCCTTAAGATTGCAAACATCAATGCCATTGTCTTGTGGCTTAAAATATTACAAATTATGTTAAGTTCCTTGGTCCCTGCTCCATCTTATGATTTAAGAAAAGCCATTTGTGGTGTAACAAGTTAGAATTCAACTTTCATTTTGGGGTGAGGGGGCATGATCACATTAAGGATGTTGTATGTGAACGCTTATGCAATATGTGTATATGGATCCAATGAGCATGTGCTCTCTATGCATATACATTGTAACATGTCTAGTATTCCACTTTGATTGATTGATTTTTTTATTTATTATTTATTTTGGCAGGGGGTAGGGGATCAATCACATTGGGGATGATGATGTATGTGAACTCTTATGCAATATGTGTATATAGATCCAATGAACATGTGTTCTCTATGCATATAGTAATAGACAGTTAATGAATATGTTTACAAGCTCTTAGCAATACAAAGATCAAATTGTTTGTAGACTACTGACATAAAAGAGTTTTCATTATGGCATGTGTGTTTGATTTATGATCCTTACATGTATGTTTAAGTGAAAACAAAAAGCATGCAAATCACATCTTTATGTGCTTCGTGGTTGAGTTCATATTATAATATATAGACAATATCATGAACATTGAGCACATACAATTGTGGTAAAAGATCAATCTACAGTCGCACGCTATGAAGAATGTTAATAAAGAGGAAAAAGTAGGGAAGCACAACAACTACTGAAGTCAAATCTATCGTGCTATGGAACACCTTTTCAAATTGAAAGGAAAATTATATCTATACCTTGGGTATCAAAGAGAGTGTCGCCATGATTCTCTTTAGCAAACTTGGGCCTCTACGCTTTTTAAAGAAAATCTTTAAATTTTGAGCATTGAACCGAATGCTTGTAATGGTCATTGCTCATTCATCAAGACATGGAATTTAGTGACCGGGAGCTGTTATTAAGATTTTAGAGTGAGTTGGATGTAGTTTGAGGCCAAGTTACTCCAATTTGTAATTATGAAGTAGAAACATGAATGTCCTTATCATCATATAGTTTCACGCACATAGTGTGCCCACTTATTGTGCTTGCAAAGTAGGTTACATCACCAAGAAGAATATCCGAATCCTCGCCATCATGAAAATTGCACACATTCATTCTACTGCCATAAAACTAGTAAGTTGTAATTCCAAAAACAACGGAATGTTGGAGTGAACTCTCATGTACAATGATAACATCTTATAGCTTCACACAAATAGCGTGCATATCAGATAAAACGATCTCAAATAGTAGAATATATTGTATCTCCAAGAATAACCTCCATATTCTGATTGTCAATATAATAATAGATATGTCTACCAACAACATATCCCCAAATCTAAGCACTAAAATGATTACACTATTTGATATTTCCTACTTCATGCATAAATTGAACCACCATGTGCATATACCTTCCACATAACACATATACAACATCTTCTCGCTCCTTGAATGGCCCAATGAGAATGAAATACATGGTTCTCTCAAGGCGATCATGTCACATTCATACACTAGACAAATTAGAACACACAATGTGTAGCTAAGGTGAGATTTGAGCCCAGTCAATCAAGAGGGAACCTAAAATCACAAATTTTAAAGGTAAGGTTGTTAGCCCCGTATATTGGTTGTTACCCATCAAGTTATGTCATTGTTTGATTTTGGCCTAAATCATCATCGTTTTACTCATTCAATATCAAACAACTCACTTACTTTAAGTTTAATCACATTTTCAATATTGCTTTTCATTTTTTGGTTGTTAATGGCATTGTTGCCATTTCAAGACACTTCATGTCTTTGGGTCATATATGTGTGCGAAACAAGGATACCTTAATATACTTTAAGGTCACGGATATCAAATTTTCTTTATTTAGCTCAAGCATGCACAAACAACTTTCTTTCTTTCTTTCTTTCTTTTAAACAAAATATCCTTCCATTAGTTTAAAAAAAAGGCATATCAGCTACAACCTACCAAATAGGTTGAATTTCAAGTAATCATCAAATGCCCTTGTTGGATGGCAAGATGTTAAGTATGAGCATAGCTAGTACATATGCTATTCCAACGTATATACCCATTGCTTGCATATAACATTGCACAACATATCTATATAAAGTGTCCCCTCCTTTTTTTTTCTTTTGGTTGAAATGGCATCGTCTCTAACATTACAATGGTTTCATCAAGTTGCCCAGAACGAGCGAATAGGTCGATCACACAGTTGTAATGCTCTAGTGTTGGAGAGAGACCATATTTTTTCATAGCTTTAAAGCACCTCTCTCCGATGCTGACAAGACCTCCATGACTGCAGACAGAAATAACCTTAAGAAACATCACATAATCTGGACCTATGCTTTGATTTGTGACCTCATGAAAGAGATGAAACACTTCCTTACACGCTCCACATCGTGCATGACCTGTCATTAATGCATTCCATGACATTGCAGTTGAGCACAACATTTCATCAAACACCTTATGAGCATCTGCCATGATCCCATATTTTCCATACATGTCAATGATTGTATTTGTAAGTACTCTCACATCTTCATCTATGCATGTTGGAGAGCCATTTATGTCATATGGAATCCCCTCTTTGGTAATCTGAATATATAGTTCCTGGCCTTTACTCAAAACTGAATCGCACACCCACATTGTTGTTGCCATTTATTATGCTTTGCATATCATTTAAGACAAAAAATGCTTGTTGCATAAATGTAAACATGATGCGAGAAGGTTTAGATATTTATAACAAGAAGAGAGATCCAAGGTAAGATCTAACAACTATGGCATAAAGAGATGGATCTTAGCTATGTAAGTTGAGTAATGATGGTACCACCAAACCACAAAAAAATGTAGTAGGCTTCCCACGTTGAATCACGTTTGACTACTAATATCGAGACATTATTTATTTGGTAAACCTTTTTAACTTCTCTATCCCTATGTTGTAACTTATCATAAGGCAAATATTCATACTATGAGACCATATGCATGAAATTGTAAAATTGAGGTTTTCTCTTGTGAAATTTGGTCGCTGGATGCATGCAATGGTTGCTAGTATGTTGACTATTAACAAGAAACAAGACTTGCATTTGATAGGGGTCTTTACCTCCAAAAAATCATGTGATGTATATGTCTTCACAATGCACGGTAGGTAACATTAAGTACAATAAGAAGACATTTATGTTTTTGGGAGTCTTTATTATCTCAAATAAATGTATATTTTTTAAGTAACTCCTCTCTCTCTCTCTCTCTCTCTCTCTCTCTCTCTCTCTCTCTCTATTACACACACAGGTAACAAACATCTCGATTCCTAACCAACAAGGTGCTTGTTAGGGACCTCAAGGTTATACAACTTGAGTAACACTTAATCTATGATCATTATTTGAAATATGCGCAAGTTATTACTTCTTGGAAAATATGCTACAAATGCATGTGTGTGTGTGGTTCTGTTAAGAAGAATCCATTTGTAAGACTCTTACTAGCCAACAAAGCATGTTAAAGTGAAACAAAAACAAAGGGTGGCATAAAAGATAAGTTTCTTTTGGAGTAAGATAGGAACATGCTCCATAATTACAATCATAAAATAACATATTTTGGGAAAAAGAATGAAGTAGATAGGAATCTTACATAAAGCTTGAGTTTAGATTAAGTCCAATAATCAAAGAAGAGTAAATAGGAACAAAAGAAAGGATAAATAAGACAAGAACAAAGAAACAAGAGAAAATAGATTGATGTGAGCTTAATTCCAATGCAAAAGGGCCCCTCAAGTGTATTAAAACTTGAATGGAAATGCAAACCGAAGTTTAAATAAAAACAAAGATAGAGGTCGAGGCATAAAGCCAAACATACTTTATTTTTTTCCCCCCAAAAAACTCATTCCATTAGTTACAAAATTTTACATATGAGAATGTTATATACAAATCCCAATAGGGGCGCGATAATTTCATCTTATATGGAGGCCCACTAACTCAAGAAAGGGAGAGGACGACTACTATTGGACAAAGGCTAATCGTTGTCTTTCGACTCCATCGGATTGGCTTGTGAGGCCATCATATTGGCTCTTTAGAGTGGCGACAACTTCACTCCATATCTCTTGCAATAACATTGTTTAATGCACAGTTTGATTGGAAAAGACTCGTCTGCACCGTTGTTTCCAGATAATCTAAAGAGTTATTGAGTTGACCAATTCTAGCACAACTTGAGCTTTGACATTAATAGGAGTTGAGTGGATATTGTCAATGGTGGAAAACAAAATCCCTTGTGCCTCTATAACCAACGTCATCCCCTCATCTCAATGTTCATACTTGTCAACTATGGCCTGCCATGAAACCAACATACATTTCCCCACTTGATTGTGCCTTGCACCTTGCATAATTGCAATAGGCAGCCAACCCCCGGCCATATATCAATGGGTCTCTGGACCGTTCCACAGACCATGTCGTATTGACTTTGTTACATTTGGGCACGCTACACAATTAGGAGAGCTAAGGCCCAACCAAGGATCCCAAGCTACCACGCTCCAACAGGTAGTGACCTATGTATTAATAGCCATTGGAACATGGGAATTCACCTAGCGTGGTGTTGTTTCCATATTTTCTGCCAAAACTTGGTAATGATTGCATGGGGAACATGATATGTTTGCCAAATCTTTGTAGCAGCTGGCTCTCGGGAAGTTTCAGCGGTTAGAATGTGACGTCTCAATCTAATCGTGAATTGGAAGAAAAGGGATGACTTTGCTTCTAATCGAATACGGGTATATAATGGTTGTATTCACACCCTCCCACTTGGACAGACTATGTAAATTATGTCAAAGGGCAGTTGCCCTAGCCAGTTTGTATATAACTGGCTTTGCAACCTAGTTCATGTGGTGGTTGACAATGTTATTCTTGTATTGTAACGTTTTTGAAATAAGATTGTTACATTGTATGCCTCCCTTGTCTCTCTCTTAATTTGTTTCTTAGATCATGATCTCTATTCAAGTTGTCTTTGTTTACCTCTATCATCAAACTTGTTGTTCTTCATACAGAGATGTTGTTTATGGTTCTGCTTTGATAGCCTAATCTCCAACATTTGGTATCATAACAGAGGTTGTTAATCTGTTGCATGCCGTCATTTGTCTTCCACAACATTCTTGCCTTCACCCTCTTGAAGATTTCAAGCTGGTAAGACTCGCTAGAACAGGCTTTGAGATTTCAGTCGAATTGAAATCTCAGGTTAAGCAACCACCAAGTAACAATCGGCAACGGTTCGGTTTGAACCGAACCGAACCGTGAAACCGCAGTTTTACGGCTTAACGGTTTCAATGGTTCGGTTCAAGTTTAAGTTTTTTTAAACAGTTCGATTCGGTTTCGGTTTGGTTTCAACAGTAAAAAACCACGGTTTAAACGGTTAAACGGTTTTTAATTTTTAATTTTTTTAATTTTTTAAAAAAGAATTAAATTTTTTTTAACAAATTCTAAAAAGTTTAAAATTTGTTTTTAAACAATCTTTTCATTTTTACACCTTATTCTCACATTTTAGGAACATCTTAAAAATTCTAAAAATTCTAAAAAATGAAATATTATAACTTTTAAACAATTAAAAAATAAAAAATAAAAAATAGACCTATGTTGAAAACCGAAACTGAACCACGAAACCACGGTTTTTACGGTTTAATGGTTTAACGGTTTAACGGTTCGGTTCGATTCGGTTTAGGTTTCAAAAAAATTTAACGGTTCGGTTTGGGCCATCTCAAACCGAACAGAACCGTTGCCGATTGTTACCACTAAGGTTTCATTCTAAGAAGAGAAAAAACACCAGAAAATCTCTTGTCATTGAGCTAAATCACTCTTGAAGTAGGCCAACGGGCTATACTTTGTTTTCATGATTGTATCCACTTTGAGTGAGGTTTTTTCATCGAATTGGCCTTAATCATGCTTCATCAGGTTAGACATCAATCAAACAGGTCATCCGACGTGGTCCACTCATGTGCGGAATAGTGCTCGGCCACAACCGAGTCTTAATCACTCAATGGAAGAAAACAAAAAATAGAAATAAGACAGACACAATATGTTAATGTGGAAAACCCTAATCGGGAAAAACCACGGGAGCCCACAGACTCCAACTATCACTATGAGAGGAATGGTACAATGAAAGAATAAGAGGCAATGACCTCGAGCTCTATCTTCACCTACCAGCGGTTACAACAGAACAACTTTCTCTCTCTCTCTCTCAATATGTACAACAATAATGATAACATTCTATAAACAGTATTGCCCTAGTTATATTTATACTTATATAACTTTAGGGGTTATTTACAAATATGACCTCAATGGTCACGCCTGAACATATTTACTAATATGTTCCTATTTGCTGGTTCATACCTGATCCGGTTCGGTTCATCCGGATCCCATGCGGAGGGACCTATTTCCCAACAACTCGTTTGTTGTAACCAGTCGGAGCATATCTGACCCCAAGAACAAGCCTATCTGTGCTTCATTCGGCTAGATGAAATCCAGGAAGACCAGTCAGATCCGTCCCTCACATCGTTGTCATCACCCGAAGTAGGATCAACCTAGAAAAACAACAAAACAACACAAACAACACATAATCTATGATCAACCCCCTAAAATCGGATTGACAGATAAATGTGCTCAATTTAGCTAGGTGATATTTGGGAAGACCAGTCGGCTTTGTCCCTCCCCTTGTTGTAGCCCCTTCAAGCAAGTTTAGCACCCAATTATCATCCGAACCTAATCGGCAAATTCGGGTCCAATTCGGCTAAGCTTATCAGTTGTAGTCACTCCGAACTGAACATGTCGATAGTCGAAGTTGATCGACTCATGTCCAAATCCGGCTAGAACGAATTCGGGTGAGCCAGATGTAGGACTACTTGATCGTGAAGGGTCAGATCGATCCAATTGAAATAGAAAATGCTCTAGAAGGATATAAACCGAATGAGTGGACGAAGTTGGACCAAATTGTTCGTGGCTTGGGCGGGACCACCAGGGTCTCGGGCCAAGGAGTTTAAAGATGAGCAACAACTGAGCTTGCAACGACGGATTTTGTCTATTGAGCACACAAGCTCGTAGAACCATATCGGATCTGGCTCTACCATTGGATTCCAGAAGATGAGCCAATGAGCTCGCAGATACAAGTCGGTAAGCACAGAACAGGGGAGAGAAGAGACGACACCTTTCCGGACATAGAAAGCAGGGAATCGATTATACAGAAAAGATTACAAAAGATGGCCTTAGGCCGGAAAACAAAGCTTCGAGCTCGACAAACACACATATCGATGAGCCTATGGTCGGGAACACACAGGCTTCCCACGCGAGCAGAGGCCTCACACCACCTAACAGGCTGAGCAAAATAGGAAACCCTAAGCGCTTGACAACACAATCAGACAACACCTTTCCCCCTTTCCCCCCCCAAAAAACGACGATCCCTAAAACAATTTCCCTCCCCTCTTATAACTGAAGGAGGGCCGATTACATCGGCAATTATGACAGTCATTTCTGTTAGAGATTTCCCCTTATTCTCCTACCCTCACGCCCTATAATTTCTCCCTCTTTTTGTGGGCCCATAAGTACCTATTGACTATTCTTTCTTGTCAGTTTATTAATATGCTATTCATTTACATTTGTTTATACAAAGATCATTTCATGTGCATACTTGCACACCCTTGTTCCTATGGATTCAACGTGCTTTCTCCTCATGGCCGGAATCCTTCACAACATCCACCCCCCACCAAACCGCACATCCTAAAGAATGTGCTAGTCTAGTGAAGCAATGGAGAATTCCGGACCAAGCCTTTAATTGTCGTCCTTCGAACCGTCGCCAAACCGATCCTCATCTGGCTCCTCATACTGGTCGGTGTCCTCATTCTCCACCCCCGGATCCGGATCCGGTTCCGCCTCTTGTTGCTTCTTGAAGACCTTAATCCCCTTCCCCGCAACTGGCACAACCATCCTCGTCCCGTCAAGCTCCAATAGGTGATATGTGGCGTTGTCATTAGCGCGTGTTACCGTATACGGTCCGAACCACCTTCTTGCGAATTTCCACATCGACTGGCATTGGTTGTCGAAGCTACTGTCGTAGATCAGTACCCAGTCGCCTTCTTCAATCTTCCTCAGTCGCAATTGGTGAATTTGAATGAACCGTTCCTTGTTCTTCATCCTGCCTCCTTTACCTTCACCCTCACTCGCTCCACGTCCTCTAGTTGCCTCTCGAGTTGTCGAATCCGCGTGGCCAATAGATTTTCCTAGCTCATTTTGTCTGTCTAGTCGACTGCCATTCATGAAGTGATCATCCTTTCTACTGGCATGATCAGTGCGTACTTTCATACCTCCTAACCTCTCCATGAAGGACACCCCACAATATTGCACCCCCAAGAGAATATTTTTTGAGAATCAAGCTCAACTTGGTCTATTGTGTGAACTCACCTTGAGAGTGAAGAGACACTCTAACGGTCAAGAGTCACCATTATGTCACCACTTTGTATTCTAGCATTTAGTATGAGTCATAGAATCATATTCTATGACAGATAACTTATGAGCTTTCACATTCCCCATGCTCCATGAGTCTTGTAGTTAATGAAGAGAGAGGGTGACTACATAAAGCACCCTCCTCCCACCTTGTATAATGTTGAGTCTTTCTCCTTTGTCAATATACTTTTACCTTGCGTATTCCTTGTCTCTCTCACTCTCACTCTCTCTCTCATACACACACATAACTCATATCGCTTCCGCTTCACAAGAATCCATCTCTTGATTCTTTACATGGTATCAGAGCGATATGGTAGCTTGATCTAGCCCATTCGCCTCATTGTGATTGTGTGTTGTGCTCTACGCCGACGACCAAGAACCGGCTCATAGCTATCGTAGCTTTGCTACATAGCTTGCATTTGAAGAGAGAAGAAGAAGAAGAAGAATCAACATAATGAATACTCAAATGGGGAGCGCTCTCCCTACCGAGAAGTTGGATCGAAACAACTTCGCATCTTAGGAGTACAAGATGTACCAATACCTTGTTGGACAATGACGGGAACCCAACGTTCCTTATGCGCAACGCTCGGCCACAACCGAGCTTATTTTCATGCACAGAAAATAGGAAATAGAACACGACACAAAGAGGAAGACAAATACACAGGAGGTTTACGTGGAAAACCCCAAACTAGGGGAAAAACCACGGCAGCCCACGGGCTGCAAACTGTCACTATGTAAGAATGTACAAAGTTGTGAGTTCACGGAGGCAACGACCTCGTGCTCACGATCTTCACCACAGGCGGTGGTTACAACAGAGGCAAAGACCTCGTCTCTCTCTCTCTCTCTGTACAGTTGCGCGCTCTCTCTTCTTCTTGCACCAACAAGGAAGAAATAACAACCACACTATTAGTTTGCCCTAAGTCATATTTATACTAATATGACTTTTCGGCTATTTACAAATATAGCCACAATGGGCTCTCAGAAACATATTTACGAATATGTCTCTTCCTCTGGTTCATACCGGGCCTACACCATCCGGCTCTCCATAGCCGGGTACTCCTCATCCGGTTCATACCGGGCCTGCACCATCCGGCTCTCCGTAGCCGGGTACTCCTCATCCGGTTCATACCGGGCCTGCACCATCCCGCTCTCCGTAACCGGGTACTCCTCATCCGGTTCATACCGGGCCTGCACCATCCGGCTCTCCGTAGCCGGGTACTCCTCATCTGGTTCATATCGGGCCTGCACCATCCGGCTCTCCGTAATCGGGTACTCCTCAACCGGTTCATACCGGGCCTGCACCATCCGGCTCTCCGTAGCCGGGGTCCTCCTCATACGGTTTGTTCATCGTCACTGATCTTCTCACTTCCCATCCGGAGGGACCTGTCTCCCAACAAACAAGGCTATTGGAGCTACATCAAAGGAGCGCATGAAGACCGACCCGCCAAAGCGGCTCCCGAATACGCAACATGGGTAATGTATTGTTTGGCTACATGTGATGTATTGTTTGGCTACATGTGTTCACGACCACATGCTCAGTTACATTCGAGAAGCCAAGACGCCGAAGGAAGCGTGGGAAAATCTACGAAAGATTTTTGCCGCCAACACGACCGCGAGGAAGCTTTAACTCCGCCAAGAGTTGAACAACATTCAACAAAGGGACATGTCCATCACGACATACACCTTAAAGATCAAGGAGCTTTGTGACTCGCTTGGCTCAATAAGCGTAAGTATAGATGATGATGAGATGGTGCAAATATGCCTCGGCGGCCTCGCACCATGGTTCGGCGCGATGCGAACTGCCGTTCTAGCACGGGAGAAATCTCCCTCCTTCGAGCTCCAATCAATGCTATTGGTTGAAGAAAACCACGTGCATACAAGGAGCAATGAGTCGGAAGGCCACATGCTCTACACGCACTCTAATGGAGGAAGAGGATGCGGACAAGCGAGAGGCCGATTCGGCCAAGGACAAGGCAGACGAGGTCCGACCTACGACAACAACTCCCAATTTCGGCCGCAAAACGGAGGCCAACGAGGAACCTTCGCAAGAAGGGGGAGCTTCCACTCCGGCCCGAGCCGTCAAAACGCAACCAAATGCGGATTTTGCGGAAAGCTCGGCCACCACGAAGAAGAGTGCCGAAAGAAGATGCGTGAATCAGCTTCCACAAGCCAACAACTCACGAATTACGCACACAACTCCGACTACGAAGATCGTGGCGGAATGTACGCACACAACTCCGACTATGAAGATCGTGGTGGAATGTATGCACACAACTCCGACCGTGGCGAAATGTACGGGCACACCTCCGACTACGAAGATCGTAGCGGAATGTATGCGCACAACTCCGACCGTGGCGGAATGTTCATGATGAAACATAGAGCAAACTCTACTTCGGCCGCTACCTGAACTAGTGCCTCCGGTCCGGAAGACGTATGGTTCGTCGATTTCGGTGCCTCGAACCATATGACATCTCATCAAGAATGGTTCCGAGAACTTCAAGAGCCGGACCGATCCGACTATGTCGAAACCAGAGACGACACTACGCACCCGATTCGTCACATTGGCAATGTTCCGTACGGAAAAGAAGGTAAGCAAAATTACATTAAAAATGTCTTGCATGTACCGACCATTACAAAGAATTTGGTCTCCGTCGGCCAAATTGTAGAGCAAGGGATGCAAGTTCAGTTTAATCAAGGTGGTTGCTTCATCGAAAAAGAGGGCCGACTCATCGCACGTGGAAGAAGAGAGGGCTGGATGTTCATTCTCGATTCACGTTGTCGTAGTGTATTCCACACACTATGTGAAAACCATAAAATAATATATCCGATTTTAGATACATATAAATAAATAAATAATATATCAAAATATTTATTACGTGCATAAGGCAAGAATCGAACCCTATACCTCCACATAGCCTAACCTCAATTTTACCATTATGCTACCTTATCTTTAGTGTTTTACAAATAGATTTAATAACTATAAGTCCTTTATTTGTGCCTACCTTTATTAAAAGGTAAATCATGCATTTTTAGAGTGCGTGAATATTTTATAGAAAAACGCAAGCAACTAAAAAGTGACTCATGCACATCTAGCGTGCATGAGCACTATATTTAGCAAATAAAAGCAAGGATTAGAAAAGCATCACATGCACATTTAGTGTGCATGAACATATTAGAAAAAAGCATGTAGCTATGCTTAGTCTCTCCCATCACTATATAAGGATGGGGAGCACATTGTAGTTTTTGTTGATTATTTTTCTATAATGATCAATCAATCTAAAATATTCGTGGGATTCACGAATTTGCTAAAATAATTCTCTCTTACTACCTAAATATTGACTAAATATACTAAACTCGTGGGATTCACAAGATTCTTATCTTATAACTCTTTAAACCTATTCTTTACTAGCCTTATTTGTATTTTTCTTCCTCCTAGTCCAAAACCTCGGCGGTTCCCACCCGACTCACGCAACGATCCGGAGCCGAAAGGCACGACAACGCGAGATGAAATCTGCCATGTTCGAGAAAAACACGAAAGCCGACTCCGACATAGACCTATGGCACAAGCAAATCGGCCACATCAATCTCAACAAACTCAAAGCAATGAAATCGAAATGAGTCGTCATTGGACTCCTGACATACAAAGAGAAGGAGATTGAAGGTGTATGCGAAGCGTGCCAATTCGGCAAGCAACACCGACACCCATTCCCGAAAGAGCGGAACGTGAGCAAAGGTCTACTTGACGTAGTCCATTCCGACGTATGGGGACCGACGCAGACGGCTACATTCGGCAGATGCCGATATTACGTGCTCTTCATCGACGACTTCTCTAGGCACACTTGGATCTACCCGATGATAGACATGAAGGAGCTCCACTACTTCCTTGGCATCGAGGTAATTCGGACTCCGGCCGGAATCATGATCTCTCAAAGGCACTACATCCTCAACTTGTTATACAAGTTCGGGATGGTTGAGTGCAAATCCGTGGCAACCCCGCTCGATCGTAATCTCAAACTAGATGCGAACTCCGGCACCAAAGCGTGTGAGCCGACTCAGTATCGGCAACTCATCGGGAGTCTCATCTACCTCACGATCACACGACCCGATCTCAGTTATCCGGTCGGTCTCCTTAGCCAATTCATGCAAACATCGCGTGATACTCACTTGGACTGCGCTAAGCGAGTTCTATGCTACGTGAGTGGCACAATGGATTGCGGCATCCTCTACAAGACCGCGATGCCAATACGACTCGAGGGGTACACAGACGCCGATTGGGCCGGCTACAAAGCTGATAGAGTATCAACCTCCGGATTTGTTTTCTCCCTCGGCAGCGGAGCAATATCTTGGAGTAGCAAGAAGCAGCCCACTATCGCTCTTTCGAGTACGGAGGCGGAATACAGGGGCGCCGCCGTAGCTGTGTGTGAAGCCGTATGGCTCAAGAGGATTTTGAAGGATCTGGGCGTACCCATCAAGGATCCGATTTCCCTTTACTGCGACAACATGAGTAGTATCTATCTGGCTTGGAACCCGGTGTTCCACGCGCGGACAAAGCACATCGAAGTGCACTATCACTTCATCCGAGAGCGCGTTTTGGCTGGCGATGTCGACCTACAACACATTAGCACCAATCTTCAAACGACCGACATCTTCACTAAAGCCTTAGGAGCCGACAAGCTGTGGCAATTCATGAACGATCTCGGATTGACGATCCCTGACCAGCCAAGCTTGAGGGGGAGCACTAAAGACACTATGCAATAACGCATGGATTCCGCAACCACGCAACGAAGCAGCGAAGAGCCAATCTACCGCACAAAGACGCGAAGAAAGACGCAAGCCGAAGCACAGACTTCGCAACTACACACGCAAGCCAAAGCACAAACTTCGCACAACGCAAGCTGGAGCACGGATTCCGCCATAAAGCGAGCCGACGTGAGTCGACGCAGACTCCGAAACACGAGTTGAAGCGGATTTCAGATACCGACTTGAGCTTGAGGGGGTGTGTTGAGAATCAAGCTCAACTTGGTCTAGTGTGTGAACTCACCTTGAGAGTGAAGAGACACTCCAACGGTCAAGAGTCACCATTATGTCACCACTTTGTATTCTAGCATTTAGTATGAGTCATAGAATCATATTCTATGACACATAACTTATGAGCTTTCACATTCCCCATGCTCCATGAGTCTTGTAGTTAATGAAGAGAGAGGGTGACTACATAAAGCACCCTCCTCCCACCTTGTATAATGTTGAGTCTTTCTCCTTTGTCAATATACTTTTACCTTGCGTATTCCTTGTCTCTCTCACTCTCTCTCTCTCTCTCTCTCTCTCTCATACACACACATAGCTCATATCGCTTCCGCTTCACAAGAATCCATCTCTTGATTCATTACAATATTGAACAAAAGTAGTGTTGTCTCAACGATAAAAACAACTTACAATAAGAAGTGAGATGAAATGTCTCCTTTTATTTTTTTTCTATGTAGAGTTTTCAAGTAATATACTAAGGTGCATCTTTCTTTAAAAATAAATAATAATAATAAATATATATATATATCACCAAATGAGAAGCTCTTCCATTTACAATAAGGTATTATATAAACACTCATCCACTACAATAGTCTCTTATTCCTTACAATATGACATAGACTTTGGCTTTAATGCTAGTGCTAGAGATCTCACAATACTCAAAACCAAATTACCATGCCTTTGGCATATTCTACATCTCTCCTTGTTTCCTTTCCTTTGTGGTGTTTATATATTTTTCTTTGAGGGAGCACCTCATGTTTGTAAGTTGTTCGATGAAGCATTTTGTGCCTTATCTTAGTTGGCATGCAATCAAAACAAATTGAATTGAGGTCCTCAAGAAATTGTGTACGTAGTTGGGTTGCTTTTAATTCGAATGATCCGAGAACTACATGCATCCATTGAAATGTGTGCATGTTTCATCCCTTATCAATCTAATATCTTCATATTCTTCATAGGGTTTGGTTCTTTGGGGCGCTCAATTGTTGTGAACGAGGGAAAGGGATGAAACACATCATTCAAGCATTTTGAACCAAGAGTCAAGTTGGGGACGCTTCAACAATGTATTTTATTCTAAACCAAGTGTGATTTTTTAAGAAACTCAATATTTCAATATTCGCAAATGATGCATAACATATTATACTAAAAATGGGGAGAAATCCTTGAAATTTGATCCATATCCCATATGTGTCAATCTTTACAATGTCATTAGCATCATGCCTAAACGTTTAACCAAAGGGACAATTTTTCCTAACCTCCCAAGTTCCGATGTGGACATTGAAGACTGGCCCCTTACATCCTATGTGTAAAATTGTTCTTTACCTTTACCCCAATACTCTTCAACTAGAATGGGTGAGTATATTTGTTAGTTTGTAGGCCCATCAACATCATAATCTCCAAACCTACCATATCATGTACAAGTTTGTTATTAACACAATTTGACCCCAAGATTACATCCAAACCAAGACAAGTTTACTTGTTAATTGTATATTGTGTGTGAATGTTGTGAGCATACATATATTTATACACGTAGATGGTTCATTAGCCATGTGGAGGTCTATTTGGCTTGTTACAAACGAAACACTATGATTTTGACATGCACCTAGTGGTAATGGTTATAAATAGGCTTATGGCATATTTTGTGATTCATTTTTATTCTCTCCTTGTATGTAGTGCGTGCTAAGCTCTCCTGTTGCCACTATTGATCTCGCCACATAGGGATATATTTAGTTGACCAAAGAACTATATTTGTGTTCTCCTTTTCCTAATTATCGTTTAATTATTGTAACCCCGTTGATTGCATGACTAATCAATTAGGATCGTACAACACCTTTGTATGGGGTTTATTTTACAACTCTTGACATGTTAACCATGCAACTTCAAATGCCTTCAGTTAGAAGTTATTTATCATTTTACTCTCTTTTAATACTTATTGAAAAAGACGACATGTGCTACAATATCCATCACATTTAAAAGATTTTGAAAGGGGCCATGATTCTACACAATGTTACTCTTGAAATGTCCATGTACGAATGTTCTCTAATTATCAAATCTCCCCCGTTCTTGAGAAAAACCTACAAAGTGTAACAAACTTGGAAGCCAAAACAAAGGGATTTCCAATAATGTTTATATTAAAATGGACTTACCACTCGTGAAGCTTGTTTTGCTTGAGATGATAATGATCAAAACACACTAACGTTGGTTGCTTTTGGCAATCAGAACTTCCTTTTGCGATCCAAGCTAAGATTTAACACATTTATTGAAATTTGTAGACTAGCATTGTCTTGATCAAATGTGACGGAACCTATTTTAGGAAGGAGAAAGACATGATCATCAATCTACTAGTGTTCATAAACTCGGTTTTAAGATAAAAAAACACGAGGTTAAAAGAGAAATTCTGGCATAGTGGATTGAGTGTCTGATTGTCCACAAGGGCTAAGAAATGAATGGTGAAAGTTTTGGTATACCATTGGGATTCAACATGTAAATAAAGAATAAGAATAAGTTTCTCTCCACTTTGTTTTAATTTGGTTTAGTTTGGTTTACTTGTCAAGGAGGGGAGGACCTGAGGCGAACCCAAGTGGCTACACTAGGGATGCCTTGGTTAACGAGAAAAAGCATGTAAAACGCGGGTGGTGCCACCAATGGAGAAGGCGGTGCGGTCCCCATACTCCTATAAGTAACCCCTCCTAGCTCATCAGCTTGTGCCGAACCCACACTTAACTTCAAGACCCTTTGCCCTTGCGAAAATGAATGTGTTGAGAACGGTGCACTAACTAGATTAAATTCCACGATCCCAGTCACCGGAAGCTCGACACTAAAACTCACCTCGAAAACTTCACCATATGCAACCTCATTGGGTGCGGACAAGATCGTTGGGCGGAGATTTGCTAACCCCGGGCTTAAATACTCGGGCGAGAATGCGTCGAGACTCAACTCCGTTGGGAAGTCACCAGTAAAGTTGTAGAAGTGGTGTGGATTCGATCCAGCCACGAGAACCCGACCGTCCGGAAGAAGGTTAGCCGTTGAATGGTACATTCGTGGGGTCACTGCGGGTGTAAGTGGCATAAACCTGAGTCCAGATGGCATATCGGGTCGATAACGCACGGGATTAAGGCACGGGATTGTGGCGAGGTTGAAGCCTTGACACCCCGCCTGGGCCCCATTGATGAGAAGAACATCACCGGTTGGAAGAAGGATCATGTCTCCCATCACTCTTGGGGAAGGCATCATTTCGATCGCCCATTCTGGCTCGGGATCAGTGGCCGTGATTCGTCCGCACGTGTCTCCGGCCGGAAGCCCCGCGTTCTCTTGCAGGAAAGCCCCGAAGATCGCGCCCCCGCAGACTAAGATTTCCGCACGTGTGAAACCATCGTCCTCCTCCGCGGCCGACAGCGCCAGCATTACCGATGATCCGCCCGAAGGATAGTTCCTTGGGTTCCCGTCCAAGGGAGGATATTCTCTCACCACGGCCCCCGCCATGTAGTCGTACAGGACGGCCCGCGTGTTGGCAAAAATGAAGAGGTTCCCATCCGGTAGCAAGTGGACAAAAGGATACAGTGTATCGGTTTGTGCATCTTGAGCTTGTCGGAGGAATGGGAGCTCCACCGGCGACACAGATGCTGCCGGCACAAATTCGGCTGTGAATTGCCCCCTTCCCCCCACCACTATCACTCTGCCATCTGGAAGCAGCTGATTGGTCGCGTACCATCGGCCCACGGCCAATTCCACGTCCTGGAGCTCGCGCCAATCACATGCAATTCCTTCTTGGGTTGAACACGGGCTAAACGTTCTGATCTTCCGGGTGCCCTCGAAATCGCCCCCCGTCTGTAGCAGTGTCCCGTCCGGCAGGAACTGGCCGGAGGAGCACCACGTGTCTGTAAGCACGGTGAGCGGGCGGACGGTCGCGGATACCGGATCGAATAGCACAGAGTGGGCGGTGCAGTCATGTTTTAGCACATTTTCGCGCGGCTCGTCGCGGCATTTCCCGTCCGGCAGCAAGATCTGTGAGGCGCCGATGTTGGTCCGGTCAAGGAGAACTACGGTGCCGAATCGAGTCACAGCCGAGTGCATAGATGCGATCCCGGCATTCTTCACTAGTGTTTCCCATGTCCCCGGGAGTACTTGAGCTACCACAGCCCATGGGAGGACCACATGATGATTACCATGAACAAATATGGCTATGAACAACAGTGGCAAGGCAGAGCTTAATGTGCCCATCAAGTGTGTGTTGTGTGCGACAGAGAGACAGAGAGAAATGGAGATCAATATCCTACTTGCTACACAATAAAGCTTTTCATCCATATCCATTGATAAAAAGAAGACGTGCTACCATAATGTCTTTAGCTTTTTACATCCAAAAGAAACAAGGTGCTCAAAGGAAACCGTGGAAAGAAATATTGGGCCACATCAAGCACAATAAAGCAGCAAAAGGCCAAAAAGGTGAAGCTGTAGGTATCTTTTGAAGAGAATAAAGTGGAGTATGAAGTCATTACAAATGAAGAAGAAGAACAATCCAAAACTTCCATATTTAAACTATTACTATTGTACCATTAAAGAAACATAAATCATAAGACAGAAGTCTTCATTCTAAGAGCAATCCCTAGAAACAGCTTTTTGTTGAGTAGTGGGATGGCCCTTGGAAGCTGCAAAGTCTTTCGGTAAAGACAACAAACATATTTTACTTTACAAAATATGTGTGCCGTCTGTCTCTCCAATAACATATAGAACCATTTGAAGAGATTTGATACAAAGAAAATTTTAAATAATATTGTGTCACACCCTGGTTATGAATACATATATTCAGTGATTAAGAAAGAGTTCTGAGCCTGAAAGAAGGCATTCCATCCATTTCTATATACTGAGCATGTATCTAGCTAGTCTTGGGTCTATGTTTAGGTAGACCATAACTATATCAACAAGAATTGATGGGCCAATCTATGGTCATGATTTAGGAAATTCATAATCCTCTGGGGTTATTTGGCCAAAATTTCACCCATCAATTCAGGTGGATGGACAAGTCAAGATAACTGTTATGGTCTAGAACCTAGCTAGGGTTGGGTTAACTATCCTCATGTGCACTTTTCTTTCGCATTGGGACCTAGTCAGTTAGGCTTCTACTTCAAGATGTTCGTGACAGTGGCTAAGATAAGAGCATGTGGAACATGGTCAGGCTATGGGACAAGGTGTCTTCTTGAGTCACTTCTAGGTATGTTACATCAAGCACATGTCTTTCTCATGGTCGGGGACCGGGGTTCTATCTCCCTGAACCCTAAGTCATTCAGCTTATAAGATACTAAAGGTCATGCTAAGTACCTAGACAACCTCCTTCCCTCCTCTCTTAACGACTTAAACTTAATTAAGAAGATGACATATAATTAGTTACACTTAAAACTTCAAATACATAATTGAACTTAATGAGACACATAGAAATTCAAGAAGTTAATCAATGCCTTAAATTAATTCATACGCCATGGTTACACAATCAAGCTTGATCGTTTAAGATGAGATACTTAAGCACCAGCATGATCTCATGAATGGAAAGATTAGGAGAGACAATGCTCTTGTCTAAATCTTGAAAATGAAGGAGAAGAAGAAGCTTTTATACATCTTTTTACAAAGTTGAGCTCTTAACCTTACCCCCCCGTCCATGCTTAGGTGGACACATTGGATGCTTAATGGAGGTAATGAAAGATCCTCTGTAACCCTTTTATGGAGAAAGAACGAATAGATGGGTTTGAGAACTGAGCGCTCCATGGTGAGAGTGAGTACTGGAGGTATGGAGGGGCGAACTGTGGATGTAGAGAGTCTGAGAGAGCCATTGATAGTCGAATATAGACAGATCCTTACAGAGTAGGTATCAACAATTTGTCGATAGTATAGTAGTAGTATGTAATGACAGACAAATCATCGATAGGGAGAGTATGTATTGATTCAGAATCATTCATTGACAATGAACGAATGATGAATGGGCTTCGAATGTCAGAAATGAATGAATGCAGTAAGTAAGTAAGTAAGTAAGTAAGGAGATCTTTTGAAGATAGGTTCTGGCCATGAGCAGAGCAGGAAGAGAGCGACCAGGTCGATTTCTCGATAGGGAGGGGTATATTGGGAAATATATAAAATTTACAAAAGTGAACCCTTTATGTTTTATAGAGGAAATTGACACACAATACATCTGGGATTAAATTATTGAATTATGTAGATCTATGAGCCTTCATGAATGGCTGTTTAAAAACTCTACTACATATAGGTTTTAGTCAACCATACTTTATTTAAGTCTTGAACTAGATAACTAGCTAGCTAAGGGCTTTTTGGATGCTTTTGAAGAGGGGGGATGGTCAAACATGGCTCTAATTCATGGGTGACCAATTCTTAGGAGATTGTTTTAGTGTGCGATTGATAGATGGTCTATCTTCATTGGTCTTAGTTGAATGAATTTTCGAGGGTTTGCTTGCTTGAGGGTTAAGATTAACAACGTTTATAGCTGGTAAGTTGTTGTGTGTCCACATTAACTTGACTCACCATGAAGGGATAAATTTGACGAGAGACCACCACCTCAGTTGGATTGAGTTCCTAGCTCAACTTGCGGTAGCTCATCTATAGGTAATGTTTGATAGTGTAGAAAAAATAGGACATCTCTTATGATAATTGAAACCCTCGAGCTTATGCTTGTAATTTCTTTTTCTTAATCTAGCATATAGATGCTAACCTCGTTGAACATACATTATGGGAGTCCTAGGCAGACTTGTAAGTTTCGTCCAATATATATTGCAATCCTTCATTCTTTTTTTATTTGTCATGGGAAATATCGTCTAGAAAATTTCCACCTATCGTTATGTGAAGCACCTTTGGGGCACAAACTTATCAATGATTATTGTCTAGTTTATAATAGTAAAAAAACCCAATGCCACAAGTAAAGACATCACAATAGTTATTTTTTCACACGAGGATTGTTCGAGTGCACATAGAATGAAACAAGAAGATATTGTGCAACCAAAATCATGGCGACCATGCTTGGTATATGTATTCTTTTGAGTGTATTTCCAAGCATAGGTATTCGTGTGTGCTGGCACCATCATTCATTCTTGAAGGACATAATATTGGTGGCCTAGGAAGATCACTATGTATAGAAGTATGTAGTACATTCATGCTATGTCTAAACACCAATGAATCAGTACCCCCTTCCTAAAAAGTTAAGGTAATGCTACCTCGTGCCAGCTTTGCATGTTAGACTGTTACCTTTTTGCAAAAAGAACATATAACGAATTTTGTCGCTCACTAAATGGTGAGGCTTAGCCAATTTACGGAACACCCAAAGCTTTGATGTTTGGAGTGCCATAAATGTTTGTGGTTGAACACATATACTTGATTTGTTAAAAAAGACCATAAGAATATATTACCAAACTTGTAAAAATTCGAAGTAGCCTAAGGAAACTGACACATGTCAATAAATTAAGGACATCAAACATTTAAATGTTAGGTTGCATAGGTTGTGAATCGCAATCTACACACATGTGGCAAAGTAGTTTTCATTGACACTTGAGTAAGTAAAGTGTATTTGTGAATGTTTTGCACAATGTAATTATTATCATTGTAAATATCCCGTTGTTGTTATTCCATAAAACCTTCTATTGAGCTCATATACTATCATATCCATAGGATTATCAATAATTTGAGTCTCACATTTTTATCTTACGAATATAGATACATCACACAAACAACTTTGCATTGGCGATTATAGTGTTTCAACATACATTTCCTAAACTAGAGAAATGAACGGATAGAACAAAGAGTAAACTATTTTTCAAATAGAAAGAGGCTAGGGTTGATGCCTTTCTAGAGAAGGTTAACGAAACGAAACAAGAAACTTTGGAATCTTTCTTCGAGGTGACACTATATTGGAAAAGGGCAATGAAGTGGCAGTTTGCATGTGCGGAGTTAGATGTAGGCGATAAATAAAACCCAAGTATCTTTGCCAAAAGAAACTATGTTTTGTTATTCTTCACAATAATGGTTTCCAATATATTTTTACTTAGCTTACTTAGTTCAACATCTCATCATTGGTTAGATCCCAAAAACCATTGTCAATCACTTTCCTTTGTCTTCTATCTCAAGGTTACTCCAAAGACAGGGATGGGCACGCCCTAGAGTCCAAACATGAAAGTTGGAAATTCTTTTCGCGAGTCTACCATGATAGATCAAGCTCCCCAAGTGTCCCAACCTTGCATATTTCAAGGTTACAAAAGTATTGTGCTGGGTGGACTGGACGGAAACTCATACAAATTTGGTCAAGGGGGAAGTAAAAAAGATGATTCGAGCAAACACCAAAAACTAAGTGCGATGCCCTTTTGTGTGACAGTGCAGAGCCTTGCCTAGACACGCAATCACATAAACTCAAAGCCATATATCTCAAGAGTCCGACCATCTTGTAAGCTGCCACAAGATGGTTCTTTCCGGCCATTGTTCGTTGTCATGATGGTAGAAAGTCGGAGATCATGAAGAGAGAGAGAAACTCGGCAACGAGTTCCGAAATTGTATTGTAGGTTAAAGGTTAAAGGTTAAAGGTTAAAGGTTAAAGGTTAAAGGTTAAAGGTTAGGTTAGGTTGGGTTAGAGTGGGCAGAGGTAGAAGACATCCGGGGAAAAAACATTCCAAAAACTAGCAGAACAACAAATAGAAAGAAATTGGAGGGGGGAGCTTTTGGTGAAAAGGGAAATGAGAGAGAGAGACAGAGACAGAGAGAGTGTGTGGATTGATTGACTGGATAGATAGATAAATTTGGCACTCTCTCTACCTCCTCTTTATCAATTATGGATCTAAACACTCTGTAACAAAGCCACCAATTAATTCATTCATTGGAAGGCAGGAAGGAGACAGAAGAAGGTTCAGTCTGGAAGCCTCGCCTTCCTATGAATTTCATCCTTCTCTCTCTACCTATCCCCCATGGTAATGGTTTTTATTATCTCGGTGTAGATAGATAGAAATTAAATCTCGACACACAAAAATGGTATCAGAAGATCAGCACCATGTTACTACCATACCATCGTCGTTATCTCCATCAGTCAAGGTTCCTTGTGCAGAGGAGTATGCTCACTCGAGGATGAAGTTGCTCTGTAGCCATGGCGGAAAGATCCTCCCCAGGCCTGATGGGCAGCTTCGATATGTCGGTGGTGACACTAGATTGGTTACGTTCAGCAAGAACATCGGATTCCAGGGTACATGCATATCCCTTTCTTTCATTTCTTCTTGGTTGTTTGTATTTTCCCGTTTGTTTCAAATCTTTATGCTGTGTCTTTTTATCTTCTCTTTTGTTTATTATTGTGGTATGATTGTGTGATCTTCTTTGCTTTCTGGGTACATAACGGGTATTTTTTATACGCAGCTTTATGTATGTGGATCGGACAGAGATCTACTTCTCTTCCGCATGTGATTATCTGTACATTTTCGTTAATTCTGTAGTAGGTGTTTTCTATCTTCTTCTTCCGCACAACATAGTCTCCTGTATGAAAAGAGAAACTCTCTGTCTCTACTGTTCTGTATTGGTGGGTATATTTTATATTTCTTCCCTTTTTGCAGATTGGCTATTTTTTTATTCTCTCTTCTGTATGTGGGTCTGAGAGAGGATTTATCTTCTGTATATTGGCGTACTGTGCATTTTCTCTCTTTTCGCCGTGTTGGGTTATTTGTATATCCTTTTTTCTGCATGTGGGGACTCAGAGAGAGAGAGAGAGAGAAAGAGAGAGAGAGAGAGAGAGAGAGCTACATTCACCTATTTTAAGAGGTCAAAATGACATAAAACCAAACAAGAGATTACAAATTAAAACATTTTCTCAAGAGATTATAAATTAAAGCATTGTTTCCTACTTTGAGAGCAAATTAAAATAAATATAACTAAACGAGTACTAGAGAATCTAATATCTAAGGACTCTGACCTTAGATAGATTGAAACTTCTGACTTCAATGCATCTCCAACATTGGCCATTCCAAGATTGAGAGAGCTCTAAAACTGAAGGAAGCACCTTCTGTTCTGGGTGATAATGAACTCTATTTGTCTTTATTTTTTGATGGCAAGGATGAGAAGTCCATAGCCTTTGATGATCATGGCCTACATGCATGGCACATTATTATTACCTGATTTGTTGTAACACCTTTCAAGCGTCATTGTTAGGACCCCACTTGTGTAATCCTTGATTGACTAGTAGCATGAGGAGTGATGGAGCTAAAGAAAGTCGGGATTGCTTTCTGCTGATGAGCTGTTGTGGTTGTATTGTT
Organism: Azolla caroliniana; assembly: GCF_043228905.1. NCBI lineage: Eukaryota > Viridiplantae > Streptophyta > Polypodiopsida > Salviniales > Salviniaceae > Azolla > Azolla caroliniana. The sequence continues at coordinate 430,806 of NW_028230452.1, read as the reverse complement.
GTGTGTGCAAGAGAGAGTCGCGTGAGCCTTCATAACATTCTCTCTCGTGTATGGTTTTCTGACAGATCTCACAAATAAGTTGGAGAAGCTTTTCGGATCCAATCTCTGCTTGAAGTACCAACTCCCAAGCGAAGATCTTGATGTGCTCATCTCTGTAACATGTGATGAAGACGTGGAAAACCTTATTGAGGAGTATGAGAAGAATGAAGCTCGTGAAGGTGCATCAAGGCTTAGAGCTTTCCTTTTCCCTTCATCTGGATTAGTATCGCTATCATCGAGCCACGTCCATTGTCAAACTATGGAAGATATTAAGAGTTCCCCTCGGGATCACAAAATTTCTCCTCGGGCACAAGGCGTTGCATTTTCTCATTCACCACTAACGTTTTCTATGCCTGAAGTGAATAGTGATAATGGTTTTGATGGTCATGTTTCTCGGCATCAGTATAAGCTTAATGAGGTGGAAGATCAGCACTCCCCACGATCTCCCCGACAAGGTATTGGTTCTCCTCTAAAAGCAGTTGGACCTAATCCATTTCATGGAATTCCAGCGAACTATTCACGGCCACTTGTCTCGTCAGGCTCTCCTATTGATTATGGAGGTCGGGGTCCTGCCCTTACTACCTCAGCTCTGGGCTCCCTTTCATCCAACCAACATCAAAACCAACTGCCACAGCATTTCGAAATATGGGAAGAAGGTACTACCCTAGTTAGTCATCGCAATGACAAGTGTCGTGGTGAGTTGGATAGTGAATCTCATCATCAGATTTTTCTGCATGATTCTGGTATAGTAGTGCCCATGGTCAGAATCCCATCGAAAGACTTTGTTGTTCCAGATAACTGTGCTTCAAATATTCAAGCAGTGATGGCTCGCCGACCAAAACCTCAAACAATGCCTCATGTTGATATGCATCCTGACTTTCCCGAGGCTTTTTTGGATGCAAGGCAAGACATGCTTATTCAAGGGAATAATATGAGGCATTACATATCTCCGGAGATGCAAAGGGCCCATCATACACACAATAACTCTGAAGTGCAATGGGGAATCGCTCAACAAAGTGTAAGTGATAAGTGCATCGATGGCCAAAGAAATGATGGTGATTCTGAGAGAGGGCATAGAAAGCTTGAAATGCATTCAACTCCAGAGAATATTATGCATACTCATCATTTTGTGAGGCACGAAGATATAACGGCCCAGCAACAATCAAGGCATGGTGAATATGAAATTTCGAGTCCCTTGCAATCCAGACATGATCATTTGCATCACATGGGGAAGAGTCACTTCCAACCAGTCTATTGGCAAATAAGAGATGGTAGTCAGGAACATCAACAGTATCAAGGCTCTAATCCAGAGACTATTCGCGTAGGTCATGGGATGCAGAAGCACGGGCAATCCTTTGAAGCTCATATGCCATTATCAGCATCGTCTGGACTGTATACTCATTATCAGCATCCACCGAATATGTTTGCTCGGCCCGATGCACTATCTAGTAGTCGCCTTTCTTCACCTTCGTATAGACAAGGAACATCAGATGGTCCTACAAGTCCCCGACAACATCTTGATTCTACTAGTCCTCGTAGACTACCTGATTCTACTAGTCCAAGGGTGGGGCAATTGCCTAATGTTGCTCCACATTTGTTGTCCTCTCCACATGGAATATGGGCACTTCAACAAGAAAGCAAAGCTCAACAAGTCTCTGGTCAAATGTTTTCAGATCCTGTTGAAGGACACCAGCATTACGGCCAAAGTGGAAAACAATTGCATGTAGTAGAGAGAGGTATTGCAATGAATCCTTCTGGTGCTATGGTAAATCAAGGTCAATACCTCAACAAGATTGTTCCAACTAATCTGGATGGGCCGAATGCCAAGTGATTCTGTTTAGTGCTTCATTGAAGTGTTAGGGTGTTCATTCTAAATAGGTATCATGTCAATTCCTTATACCATGCTTAACAACACATATTTGGCAGCCGGCGTTGTATGATTTATTTGAATAACAGACCTTCTGTAGCAATTGAATGCTAAGGTGGAGCAAAGGTGAATGAGCTTTGCGAAGTTCCTTTTGCAGAAGAAGGTTCCTCAATATATCTCTTGGCGAAGGGCCAAGACGTGTGTGTGTGTGTGTGTTTGATTTTATATTTATTTAAGTATTTTCACATGATGAGAATCCATTGATCTTGCATGGTCCATGGAAATTGGTAGATGCTGCCAGACACCGGCTCAGTGTTGGCAGTTGTTCATAATTTCCCTTATGTATTTTCGTGAGTGAATTGCAATATTGACATGGTTGTTAAGCACGATGTTTGAAGGCCATTAACACTATCTTTCGATATGAGTTCCAATAATCCCATGGAACTGTATCCAAGCTGGATCTACATCAGGTTTCACTCAATGAGAATCAAATGCATCTGAGTTAAAATGTCATCATATGACATATTTATTTTAATAAATACTTAAAGATTGTTGGCCAGGTGTATAACTATTCTTGTTAAAGTAATCATGTTGTGTAAATTTGTTGAATACATGCCATTCTCATCCATATTATCTAGTTCAGCACTACTATATATATATCATAAAGTCCGCTCTCTGTTGTAACATGTATTCTACTTCAAACCCAATTTCAATATTGATATTGATGTTGATCAAAACCTAATTATGTGTCCAAACATGATCCCTAGATATTTAAGGGCCTAGGCGTTGTAAAGTTTGGCCATAGGGGCCAAGCAAAGATTGCAAGGTCTCCCTCCCATGATAGAAGGGTTCTTGCAAACAATGGGGGGGAAATGAAGATATAGTATGCATGGTCCCGCAACAGTATAGTAGTGATACTTTGAACCTTTTAAAAGTGAAATGATCATATGAAGTCTTCGAAGTCTGTTACAAAGTATTTTGTTAAATCTTCAAAGTCTTGGAATACCAGCTGATGAGTCACCGCAGAGTGCACAAAGGGAAGCTTATGACAGTAGAGACCTGGATACCAGGATACATGGGACATGGACCCTGCCATCCCCAAATAATGGGGATCACTGCCTGCCATGTTTGACCCATACGAGGACATCTAGAGACACCATCACACTAGGAAACCTTGGATACAATTGAGTCCTTGTAGCATCTTAACCCATACATACTAATTATGCACTTCATACCTGTAAACCATCTCCAAAATCATTCTGTCACATGCATTAAGGCCGTGATCATGGATTTGAAGAAAACCTAGAGCGTTTTTGTTTTTGTTTTTGTTTTCTAATTGTGGTTTTGAACAGCGAGTGAAAAATGATGATACCATGGCTCCTCACCATCCCTATCCCATACATGCACTCTTTATTTGTGCCTGCAAAACCACGGCCAATTATCATTGCAAACTTTAAAGCCATATCTTGCACATGGAGATGATTATCATCATCATCGATCTTTAGGAAACCTGTGGATGGAGAGCTTTTTATTTGTCGTTTGTTTCAGAATCCATGGATGATGGATGAACTTGAATTCACCCATATTTGTAATGGAGACTCGTCTCATATAGTTGTCAGACTTCGCCCTCCTCCCGACTTCCATATATATATATATTTCTCGAAAGGCTACCCGATTTGCTGGAAGTAGTGGGACCTTCTCTTGAATGTTCAGGAAATCTTGTCTTCCGTCCCTCTTTGCTGCTGACTTCTTACTTTAAGGACTCGGAATTATCAAACTTTTGTATGTTGTATGCAGAATGATGCTTCTCTCATCGTCGCTAGATGGAGGAGAATCTCTGCTGGGCGATGGCGAGCTCCATTCTCGTCAGAAACGACAACAACCCGGCAGGAAAAAGGAAAAGAAAACGAAAAAGATAGTGCTCCATTCAGAAAGTTGGATATGGAGTTACGTGCTGTGGACAATCACGCACACTCTTCATCGTTTTTTCTATCTATTCTCAAATCTTGTAATGAGATCAAATCGTTGCATCACACATTAACTCTGTTGTCTGTCCTTACCATAAGAGGCATTTCTCTTACGAGCTTGCTTTCAGACTATTTAGTAGTGAGTTTAGCAAAATGTGGAGCTATGGAAGATTCTCTCTTCTTGTTTTGGAAATTATCTCGAAGAACTGTTTTTTCATGGACTGCACTTATCTCTGCATATGCTGATTCAGGACAAGGAGAAAAAGCACTACAAATGTATGAATGTATGCAACGAGACGATATTCAGCCTAACAATTACACTTATGTTAGTCTCTTGAAATCATGTGCGCTTGTCAGAGATATAGAAATGGGCAAGAAATTTCATTGTGATCTTAAATCCAGAGGATTTGAATGCGACCATTTTGTTGGGAATACTCTCGTTAGCATGTATGGAAAGTTTGGGATGGTTTCACCTGCAAAAGATTTATTTTCTTCAATGAGACATCGTGATGTTGTGTCGTGGACAGCCATTATTTCAGCATTTCTCGAAGTGGGTGACGGAGAGAAAGCCTTACTATCCTATAGACAAATGCATAAAGAAAATATAATCCCTAATCTCACCACATTCACAGTTAGTTTTCAAGTATGTGGTAAAATTGCAGACACTATTGATATCGATAAAAATTTGAGAGAATGTATGGATCTAGAAAACATCAATGAGGATGGGTGCGTAACGAGTTCGATGTGTTTAGAAGCCACGAATATGGATGGAAACTTAATGAATTCCTTGTGTTTACAAAGCACTGATATAGGTGGAAAATTAACAAAATCTATAAGTCGAGAAAACCTTGATGTGGATGGAAGCTTAAGAAAATCTATGCATCTAGGAAACCCGGATGCGGATGGAAGCTTAAGAAAATGCATGGATCTAGAAAACTTTGAGGTGAACAGAAGCATAACAAAATCTGTGTGTCTGGAAATTGGAAGAGGATTTCATGTGGATGCTTATAGGATATTTGGGACCTTAAATGCTCTTGTTTATAACACGCTAGTCATTATGTATGCTAAATGTGGTGCCATCACTGAAGCAGAGAATGTATTTGGCATATTATCACAGCCTCACATTGTGTCATGGAATGCACTGCTATCTGCATATGTGCAACAGAATGATGCTATCCGAGCTTTACAGTTTTACAATAGACTTCATTTAGAAGTTTTAGCTCCAGAGATGCACACTACAGTGTTCGCTCTTCAAGCTTGTTCTATCCTTGCAGATGCAGATGAGGGTGTTATGGCAAATGGTCACTTAGTGAAAGAGATAGGTTTAGAAATTGGACAACAATTACATGTAGATATATGCAAGAAAGGATGCGCATCAGATATGTTTGTTAGTACAGCTCTTTTGGTCATGTATAGTAAATTTGGGATTCTTTTAGAGGCTGAAAATGTATTTATGTCACTAACTGAACGCGACATTGCATGTTGGAATGCCATGCTTTCAGTATACATCTGCCATGGTCAGGGAGCCATGGCTTTAAAATTGTATAGACAGATGCAAGGAGAGGGGGTAAATCCAAATTGCTCTACGTTCATCATCTCTCTTCAAGCGTGTAGTAATCTTGTGGAGAAAGGAGAAGACGGTATGTTCGAGGAAGTATCAGCCCAAATAAGCCCTTTAGATATTGTCTATGCATTGCATGTAGATGCTTGGAGGAAGGGCCATGCATCGAACGTCCATATTTGTAACACACTTGTGAGTGTCTATGGAAAGTGTAATGCGATTGAAGAAGCTGAGAAAGTTTTCTGTGGATTATCGCAACACACTATTGTTGCTTGGACTGCTTTAATCTCTGCCTATGTAGATATATGTGAAGGGACCAATGCTTTGATGTTGTACCAACAAATGCAAGAGAGAAATGTAAGTCCAAACGAGCTAACATTCATAGCAGCACTCCAAGCATGTATCTCTCTCATAGACATGTCAGAAGAGGAATATCTAGTGAAGGAAATGACTGTAAAAGATATCTCGAAAGAAATTGTGAATGCATTATATGCAGATGCCGACAAGAAAGGATACACCTCTTGTACTCCTGTGGCAACAACCTTTGTGAGGGCGTATAGCAAGTGTGGATGCATAGAGGAGGCTGAGAGCATGCTGGTTTCAATTCCAGCTCCTGACGTTGATTTATACGATATAGCCCTCTCACTATATATTTCAAATGGCCAAAGAGACAAAGCTCTGCAATTGTATAGTCATATGGTGGAGAAGCTTGCAAGGGTGAGCTATATTACTGTTCTCTACATGTTGCAAGCGGTTAGTGAAATGGGTCAGCTTGACACATGTTTGCAACTTCATTGCTATGCTGTATGTGGGGGATATGATTCAGCTCTTTCCATGTTAACCTCTCTAATCCATGCTTATGGATCTTTTGCAAGCATGAGTGATGCACATGCAATCTTTGATCTAATACCGTCTCCTCAATTAAGCATGTGGACCTCATGCATAGCTGGTTATGCCAGAGTTGGAAACTCTCTATTGACTCTATTTATGCTTGAGAATCTATGTCTCACGGGTTTGAAGCCCAATAAAGTAACATTAACTTCAGTTTTGTCAGCTTGTAGTCGCGCTGGACTCGTGATGGGCGGAATTGAGTATTTTCATTGCTTGAGTAGTGAATCTGGGATATGTCCAACTTTGACACACTACGCAATTCTTTTAGATTTGTTTGGGCGTGCTGGAGATTTCAAGAGGGTTACTGATATAGTGAAGCATATGCCAAAAGAACCCAATCTAATGATTTGGTTGTGTTTACTGGGTGCATGTCGTTTGCATGATAACTTGGACCTAGGAAAACGTGCATTTCATCATGCAATCAATCTAGAGCCCATGAAAGCTGTTGCATATGTCTTGATGTCAAATATTTATGCTAGAGACAGCAATCTGTAAACATCAGGGGAGAATAGAATTCAAGCTTAATTAGGGGCCTCCATCAGAGTTTCTGCTGGCTTTGCCTTTTTTAGGCATTGTTCACCATCGTTCATCATATAGTGTCTACCATGTTCCAAAATGGAAACGCACCATTCACCTTCCCGATGAGATTATAAAGGCTTCATTTACTGTTGAATTTCATATGGTTACTTTATTTACCATGCTAATTAAACCATAATTTCTACATGGCTTCTGAGGTATGATTGTTTACCTTCAAGTCTAAAGATAGAGCACATACTTCTCCTTCAGCGGTTAATGGTTGTAGACCAAAAACATACCAACCACACTATATGACCATGTTTATCTTGTAATGCAACTTATGAGTATCTTCTGTAAATTATTAAGCTTTTTTTTAATAATTCAATTTTATGTTTTGAAGTAATTTGAAAACCTGACATAATATCCAATTATCTTCTTATATTTTGGAGAGATTCAAGTAATTGAAGTACCGGTTTGTTGCTTGCATTTCATATGTTTCAGTTGGATCTATGGCATATGCATGATATCATGTTGTGTAATATCTCTGCCATTGAAGCTCTTTTAACACATACCCTCCATATATAGACGAGCATTTACAAATCCTTATTCAAATGATACTAGAGCAATAATTTTCTACCTTGCATGTTGACATGTCCATGCTGAAATATAAAAGGTTAAACCAATGTCGAAGTTACAATTCCAACATGTCACATCGCCCAATCTTCAAGTAAAATAACTTCCAAAGTCACCTGAGTGAATTGATAGTGTCCACATATCTTTGAAGTCAGGGTTCTTATTACAACGCTAAAATAATCAAATTACATGAGAATAGTATCAGAAGATAACATAACATAAAGGCAAGAAAACATCATGGAGAACAATAAAGACTATAAAAAAGAATGAAACATCAAAGAATATTATGTTTTGGTCGTAGCAGTCAAACCCTTATACCAAACCGACTGTACAGTCAAACCAAATGATAGCTATAACTCGTTTGTTGTAAGCAAAACACAACAAATATAAACGCAACAGAGATAGTTTGTGCAATGGTAGCATATAAAAAGCATAGTCAAGATAATAAATAAACGTGAAAAAGCTGATATGGATATAAAGGTAAACATGTTATCGTTGAACTTGTTTGTCCAACTTCAAATAATCTTTTTTACAACAATGAAATGTTTCGGATGTTTATACATTAGATGAGATTCAATTTTTTACGTGGTCTTATAAGAGCTTGCTCACATCACTGCAAGGATGCTTCTGAGATGTGGCACTTTTCTGTGACATGGGGGAGAACCTAAAAGAAAGTTTTTGATCATTTGAGCTACTATATATTTACATGACAACATTATGACATTCCAAATGTATTCTCTCCACTGTAGGTTACATAAAGAAATCCATCTTCGTCTTTATGTTCCTCGTAAATAGCTGACATTATTGCCGCTGCATTTAGAAGTGCAGAAAAAGATTATTAGCCATAAAAATATTGCCAGTAATGTATTATGCACTATAGTCAAACAATCACGTATCCTACACTATAATGATACAGTGCGATAAATGAATCATGCAGTGAGATGCAAAGGTAATTGAAGTGATTATAAATATTGCCAGTAATGTATTATGCACTATAGTCAAACGATGACGTACCCTGTGCTATAATTATACATTGCGATCAATGAATCATACAGTGAGGTGCAAAGGTAATTGAAGTGATTATATGTACCTGTTGGTGGTAGAACATTGTCAACAAATATAAAGATAGCTTTCTCAGCATTTAATTTGATCCTCTTTCGGATTACATAAACAAATTGTCCCACAGTCAGATCAGCAGGAACAAGGTACCTAGAAAACACATTCACAAAATAGAAGGTAGCAAAAATGTTTTGTGAATGGTTTGTTCATGGTAACTGTCAACACACATTCATAGAACAGAAGGAAATATATATATATATACTTCTTTTTGTCAATGTCTGGAATGTCACTTCTTTCAGCTTTCTCAACGATGACCTTCAACGTCAATAAAAAACAAGTCATCACATTAGATAAGCTAGAAGTGATGGAAATATAGCTTTAATTTCATGACCATGTGCCTCACACAATCCTCCAACATCAATCAAAGACAAGTCATCACATTAGATAAGTTAGAAGTGATGGAAATATAACTTTAGTTTCATGACCATGTGCCTCACACAATCCTCCAACATCAATCAAAGACAAGTCATCACATTAGATGAGTTAGAAGTGATGGAAATATAACTTTAATTTCATGACCATGTGCCTCACACAAACATTTTGAAGCAAAAGATTCATTTCTCTCCCCAAATGCTGCTGAATTTTCATTATTTCCAAAATGCCCTTAATCAACCCTAAAAGAGTAATCATGTGCGAAATGAGTGATTCTATGGTCAGTTCAAGGATTGAGAAAGGACACTCGGGAAAACCAGGAGGATTTGGGGAAATAAGGAAAAACATGGGGTATTCTAGAATCCCCTCTATTCAGGCATACATTATTAGCAGCACATTTTAGAATGATTCTATATGGGTTACAGTGCCATATATTTATTTTCTTGTTAGGAAACGAAGACATCACAAAAGCATGAGTTTAACTTTCTATAACTGTACAGAATTCTGAACATGGACCACAAGTTCTTTTTATATTCTTGCCAAAGCCAAAATTTCAAGAGAAATAAAATAGCCTTTAATGATCACATAAGAGCCATAAATCTACTCAGTAATTGGGAAATTGGGAAATTGGAAAATATTATTTACAATATCGGTTTATAAATGTACGGATCCAACTTTCCATGATTGTACAAGATTCTGACTCTTGGATCAGAATGTCACTTTTATCTTTTTGCCGATAACCCAAGATTTCAGAAAAGTTGAAACAACTTTCCACAACTTGTAAATCTAATTAGATAAAGATACAAGACAAAATTATACAACTTTCTTTGATTATAAGACAGCTGCAAACCTAACAGTGTTTCAGATATTTTACATTGTTTATTACTTAATCATGTCAGGAATGATGAAATTCCGCACACTTTCAGGAATCTAGTAGAAAATGTATACTTCAGACATATCTCATAAACATTGAATTCAATCTAGCCATTGAAAGGTTAAGACAATACTTACAGGGATCCTATCAGAATACTTCTCACGAATTCTCGCAGCTTCGGCCTTCCTTTTCTCTGTTTAAAATAAAAGAAATTGAACATGAACTAAAACTCTTTCTGAGATACACACGCGCGCGCGCACACACACATAAAAATATTGCATTCTCATCACCTAAGTCATGTTCAAGTTTGAAGGAACTCTTCGCCATCTCACTGCGAAAACAAATAGACATAATAAGTCATAACAATCTCAATTGTTTGCAATTAAATCTAGAAAATGTAAGATGGGATCAGGACAAAATAGGCAAATGCTAGCAATGACGTGCTGGGTTCACTGCAACCTTAAAAACCAAAATCCGATTCTGAAGATGGGAAGTCCTTCCGTAAAAGGATGAAAAATATCATGGCAGATCAAGAAACTTATCCTTAATAAATGAAGAGGAATTTAAAGCCAGATCGGAGTATATAAGAAATCAAAAGCCTGCATAATGTGATAAATTGGGACAACATGAATCACAGACGTTGATTTTTTTCAATTCGAACATCAATAAGACTGGTGGATTTCTTCCTTTTTTGAAGAAATAGCAGGGAAAACTTCAAATACATTTTTGTTCTGTTTCAAATGACGGGTGTAGATAAAAAAACGTATGTCCAAAACAATTGGCGGAAATCTGCTGAAAGAGAAGGGGGGGGAGAAAGAAGGATGCAAATATTATCTCTGGAAAACAAAGACTAACTTCATAATCCGTTCTGCCCGAAGACTAACAATTAATGAATCGCGAGAAAATCTTGACAGGAGACATAGGGGGAAATACATTCAAAAACAGAGAAGAGAATAAGGAATAATCTAAGAACGGGAGTCCTGAGACAAACTTCAACGGAAAAAGAACAAAATAGCAAAGAAAGAGAAGAGGGGATACGGATAATGTTAGGAGGCGACTTGACGCGAAACGCAGATATAAAGGCAGGGACGAAAATTATTAATGACGAAGGAATGATGTCGTTGAGAGGAAAGGAGGAGAATAGAAATTAGAAGAAGAAGAAGAAGAAGAAGAAGAAGAAAGCGCGGATCTTACCGTCTGTTTGGTGTGGTTGTTGTTGATGGTTGCAAAGAAGAAGGAGAAGGAGAAGGATGAACAGTGTTCGTGGCGCGAGCGAAGCGGAAAGGCGCAGGAATCAGGAAGAAGAAGATGAAGATGAAGAAGAAGAAGATGAAGATGAAAAGATGGGGGGGCGTGTATCCCACGCAAACACACACACACAGCCCCTCTCTCTCTCTCGTGTGAACAGGCGCCTCCCTCAACACAACACACACATGGGATGGGATGGGATGGGATGGGATGGGATGGGATGAGGATGGGATGGGAGCATCGTCTCGGCCTTGGCCACTCCCCATCTTGGCGGGCGGTCGGCCACCCGGGCATTCCGTCTCTTCCCTTTTTGTTATGAGCATCGCCATAAGTTATCTCGTGCTAGTTTGTACCATACTATTCTTCTACACACGAGGATAAAAGTGTGAAGGTGAATCGAGAGTGTAAAAAAAGGGGGGAGGATTACTTTTAATACGAGGAATTGAGACAACCCATAAAGCTCCAAGTGTGAACTTGCCTTGGGACCTTAGGTCTGGCTTTAAATATGAGGTCTAACTATGCTCATCTCATTACAACTACACTCGTGGGTGATCGGGTGGATTGGGATTTACTATCTATCATTTATGTCCTTGTCTTATGCTTACATTAGAAATAATCTCTAATACTCTTGCTCAGTCTTCAGCTCATCTTCATTTGTTTCTCACCTCGAGACATTGTCTTCTATTCATACCCCAAAACAAGACTCTCTAATTGGTCTTACCTTGACACTCGATTTAAGTTCCTACCTTGACACAATACACATATCGTTCTTACCCCGAGACAAACTTGTTGTCATCGACTTGAAGTTTGAACCACTCCCTCCCATGCTGTTATGAGCATCTACATTTTGAGTTTTGACTGGGCAAAATCTAATGAGTCACTCTCTAAAATATCAGTGTTGAATTAATCATAGAATAATATCTTCAAACGACCTAAGCTTATGATGTCTATTTATTAGCTTTTCGTGACTATCTTACTAAGGTCTTGGTCTTGATAAGCACAATTTGCATTGACATTCATAGGTGGGTACTATTTAGATCGATCTTCTACCAGAAATTTTGAAACAATTTGAGCGTATCTGAAAGTTGAATTCACTTTTGATCAATAGCTTTGCAATTGTAAGAGCACTTATGCCATATCAACTTTTCCAGAATTTAAGTACTCTTAGATAATGACAACACTTGAGAGATTTTAAAATTTAAAGTGAAAACAATAAATCATTAATTTTAGGAGCTCAAATTTCAATAAGATTTATGCCAACCCATCAAGAGTTGGAATTTCAAAATAAACCACAACATAATAGGCATTGAAAAGGAATTGCTTCATAAGGACATATATTTGTAGTTTTAAATTTGTTGAGTAGACTTTGAATGAATCAAATGCTCATCCTGATTCCTATGCACGTGCAATGCTCACAATGTCAATTTGTTTATACATTATTGGTTCGTCATTGCATGGCTCATCTTCTCGCAACTATGTAATCACAAGACATTCCAAACAATCTGATGTTGTAGAATTAAGTGATCATCACCCAATTTAGTTAAAAGATTGCATGGCAACAAACTAGAACACTTATTGACTTAGTTCCACCTCCCATCGTGGTCTCACTTGTCTCAAACAAGTTCTTTGCGTGAGAGAAGTTTTCCATACAAACCACCTAAGTATATTTTTAGGCCTATAAAGTAGTTGATTTGAGGAGGATTGTTATCATCTTGAGTCATTTACAATATCAAGGATCAATTCACTCCTAGCCTAATGAAATTCTATGTTGGAAAAAGACATCACACCAAACAAAGATCAATTGTATCCTAGTACATCACTCCTAGCCTAATGAAATTCTATGTTGGAAAAAGACATCACACCAAACAAAGATCAATTGTATCCTAGTACATCAAATATATCTCTTGAATTAGTTTATCTAAATATGACCAGAAAGCTATCACACACACTCACTCACTCAAAAAAGCATAACGACTTTATAACATAAGAGGGGAGCAAACAATATATAATCAAATGGGAGCACACATTACGTCGAGCAACATACACACACAAAACACAGATGTGGGATTTCTCAAAAACACAAAACACAAATAAGGGGAAAACACAGAAAACATGTACCTTTGGGTGTTTACCACACATAATCCCAAGGCTTCAAAAACTTACTGGTATCTGAGTATTCAAAACATTTACTACAACATTGGTAATTGTTTGGAAGCTTGGGGGTATTGCTAGTAAGTATCCAAAGAGTTTTAGGGACATTTTCATGAGAGTAATGCAGTCAACGATCGGTTTGTGTAGATGAACTTCGCAATCCTCTCCGATACAAGTTCATGTAATATGCAAACATCTTCCTGTGATCAATCTGTTGTTTGGGAGCTATCTCTCCTTGGCTTCGAGCCTGATCTACACATCCATTTTTCCCTTTATCGGTATTTGGGTTTTCGGCCCTAGCCAGCGTGCGTTGACCCTCCTGATTCACAACCGGGATCCGAACCTCAAACCTCTCAATGTTTTCTATGCTTCTTTGTTTGTTATTCACCTTCCTTTGAGCTTGACTAGACTCTCCTGGGAACCGTTGGTAGTCATTGCTCGGATTCGAAAAGTTAGCTATTTGTTCTCGTTGTAAATCTGAAACCCTTCTAGCATTGATTTCATTCTCCCTCATTCCTCCACCTTTATATGCATCATTTCTTGTGTCTCTACTTCTTTGCTGATTATGATACTCTCTTTCCTCATAATCTCGATCTTTGACTGGATCCTTGATCTGATTGTTACCTTGACGAGGAGGGTCTCTCATGTTCTGTCTTATTCCATTATGTTCCACGTAATCTTGTTCGGATTCAGCTGTGGACGGCTTGATTGGATACCTACCCCTTCCATGATTTGGATTTGGATTCAGATTTAATTGACCTCTACTATCCTCACTTTGAAACTCTCTCTGTTGATATACACGATCGTTATTACCAACACTGTACCTCACACTTTTCCTGTTATCTCCAACATAAGGCTCCATATTTACTCTTCCCACTTTGTACCTTGCATCCTCGTCATCCCTAAATGCAGGCTGTTTTCCATTTGCCCTCACGTCTTTGTTGGCAAATGAAGAGGATTTCTCTGCATTTGCTCGTACATCTTTGCTCACAGATTTATCTGCATTCGCTCTTCTATCTTTGTTAGCAAAAGAAGGAGATTTTTCAACGTCCGCTCTCACTTCTTTGTTAGCAAATGAAGTGGCTTTCTCTATAATACCAATCCAATCAGTCAGCTCCTCCTGGGACCAGTTACCAACAGTAAATTTGCAAAAACTCAATTCTCTCTTAATAGCATCTGTGATAGTCTAAATGTGTTTCGCATAGAAAATCGATTTCTGCTTCTTACTGCTGAGGGTGCAATTAAAAGTAAAGACTTTGAATCGGGTACAATCACTTCAAACTCAAGCTGCCCATAAATCAACTGCAAAACTCAACGAAATAAATACAGCTTCAGTGTAATGACTTCTATTACACACAGATAGATAAGCCATGGATAAACTGCCCCAACATCTTTGATCATAGAATAATCTATCTCAGAAAATGATCGAAATCTCTCCTTACAATGAAAGTGGAAATTTTTGTTTGAAAATTTCCCAGTATTTGGATTGACCAAAAACTGACTGCAATGAAAATACGGTATTTATCCATGCCAGGTGATTCAAATCATTCTCAATGTTCCCGATTACATACCAATTCCAACAATGAGTGACTTTTCTTCGCTGCACTACCTCTTTGAAAGAGAATCGTTCCCAACCATGACCATCTCTATCTTCGATGTTCCAATATCCATTTCATACCAGTCACAGAGGATATACTGTCTATGTAACCACCAGAGCTACCCCCATCGCAACACACATGATTGCACTTATATTTTGATGATATGTTACAAGTAATGGGGTTGATCATCCTAATTATTAACTAACGCATTTTCTATAGTTTGCCAACTGTTTGCACAACGTTTGCATCCTAATTCTTTGATGCATATAGAAGGTTAACCTAAATCAGAACAATTTTTGGGTGCATGGCTGCCTCCTAGAATTTAACTTGTCCCTCAATTAAAATTTCCAATAGTTTGCAACCCCACGAAAGTAAGGGGGATATAATGTAAAGATATAATAGCATACGGTGCATTCTACTAGATCCATTGTGGTCAATCCTAGCATTCATTTTGGGATGATTCTAAACATCTATATCTCTATGTTCCCAACATTCATAAAAAAGTGTTTATTTCCAACGAAAAACAAGATAGGCATAACAAGTGATTAATTAATATTGCACGTGCTTAACCACAACAATCACCCTCAAGCAAAGGACAAGGGAGAAAACCACATGGGGTATTTAGTTCCCTTTCTGTAGTTTACTTCCTAGGATTCCAGACTGCGACATGTTCTCATGTGTCCTACTAGTGCTCCAATTTTTCTAGTCAAATACACATGAAAATGGCAAAGGCAGTGAACTGTAGAAAAGGCATCCTTGCTTCACTGAAATAGTTCTGCCCTTTGTCTACTTGAAACACAATTCATCTTGTTGTTGATTCATACACCATATTGAAAGTAAAATCCTTTGCTACATATCCTTATGAATATCATTAGGGTGCTTCTCAAAGGCTTTACATACATTTAAACTATGGCAAGAGAGGATCTCTTTCCATTGAAATGTGCTCTATTATCCATACATGAAGCTTACCATAGAATGAGCCCTAGAAGTCGCAATGGTTTAAAGAGTATTTGCAAGAGAATTCTATTATATGCATGCGAGCTTACAAGATGCCAAGCAAGCATTCCTTGTAATTGCTGGAATCTATCACATGAAATTCAGGTGGATCATGTGACATGTTACATCATTGATGAGGATATTCCTATACTAATTAAGCCTATATAGGATGATATTTCCCCACATGCAGCTAAATAATGTGGCCAATGCATTACACGACTACACAAATGGTTCTGCTATACCACAGATGTGACTTAATCTATCTATTGTATCTAGACATCTACAACTATTTCTATGTTGAACAGTGTAGAGCTGAAACAATTTTGATCTATACAGGTGGATAGGAGGGGCTACCCTGGAATGGTGTTTGTGCATCATGAAAGATCTTCCCCACTATTTTGCCCCCGAAATTATTATATCCATTTGTGTCTCTCAGTGAGTTCATTTTTCGAGTACTGCATGACAAAAACGAAGCATAATCTTTGTATTGATTTGGTCATGGCGAGAAAAGAATCCCTTGCCTATCTATCCTCTTCTTTTCCATCAACCACAGATAAGTACATTTGTACTCATTCCCGACTAATATATTGAATGTAGGCCATGGTAAAAGGAAAATTCAAAAAGCAATACATCTTTTTAAATTCTATAGCACAGTGTTACAATGTCTGAAAAACATCAGAGGAATAAAAATTCACTGAGAACTTACATGAGTACTAGCCCCAAAAAGTGATGTTACGGAACGCACATGTTTACCAACTATATCCATGCCCTGCTTGGAAACAATACATTTTCTCATGGTAGTGCTAGTCAAAAGAAAGAAAGAAATTAAGGTTTCGTGAGAAAACGGAGACCTTGAATAGTAGTAGCTTTCCTGCAACAGCAACAAGAAAACGCTCATCTTTCTTGTACGCAGTTTTTGCCCGCCTATAGACGAGTCCATGCTTCAAGATATCTTTGTCCTAATGTATGCATTCTGAAACTGAGTGTTAATATTCAAAGAGAAAGGAAATGTACACAATCATTTCAACATATGCAATAAAAACAGTGAAAACTTTACCATGCCAACTAGACCCCTTGTCATTCCTAACTCAGCAGCATCTTGTGCGCTCATATCATGAATAATGCACTGCAAAACAAACAGTAGCACAGAAAAACTCAATTGTAACCAACTTATTGTAAATGTTTTTTATTCATATTCAGACAGTTGAAAACCATTCAAATCCTAGAAAGAGATAGCATGCGTGACCATGAAAGCCTTAATCTGCCTAAAAACAATACAGTCACCAAAACTAGGCTTCTCACAGAACATTTTTTGACAGTTTCACCTTAGGTTAATAAGCAGCACATTCAGAATTATACCCGAAAAAAAGGAAAATCTGGTTGTATAGCCTTCACCAACATATGCCTAACAGCTAGCACATGAAGAATATCAAATCACCTGTAGAAGATGTTGAAGTGCCTGTTTTTCCACGCCATTCTGGGTCATAATCTCCCATTGGCCAGAACTGCATGAAAAACGTTTCAAAAAGTTATATATGAAGGTATAAAGACAGCTCCCTCAAGTTTCAATGAGATCTGGAAACCCTAAAGAAAATATTTTCTTGCTATATAGAACAACTTCAACATGAGAAGCACAATTTTTACTTGAATCGTACAGATACAAGCGTGTCATCTGAGCATCCTTCCAGAGCTTTGTATTTTCTATAGTCCTCAAAAGATTCTGACTGAAATAACAAATCACGGTCAATCTTCAAAATGTCAGGCAGCAGATATATGTGTAACTTAACAATTACACATGTAAGGTTACATGCATTTCTAATTTCTCATTTAGAAAGTAAATGTATGGCATATATCCTAAACAACAACTAAGATGATGCCGCATAAGACACGGAATCTCTCCTTCATAGAGAACGAAAAAAGCACAGACCAACAATGTAGTGGCAAAGAGCCATGACCACAAAGCGCTTAAATCGTACTTCACCCTAACCATCTCGAATGAATAGTTCCTTAGTAAGTAGATGTGTAGAGGCCATCATCTTTGACACTGTCTTCAAGTATCATGGACAGAGGGTTGCCATGTAAAAGTAATTTAATGGCAGCTTCCCCCAGTGAAACACTAAGTTTGGCTCAGGAAAATAAATTTGGATCATTTTGAAACATCAAATATTATTGTTATTCATGTTAGAAATACTTTCCAGATTACAAAATATATGTACACACAAATACATATCATGTTTAAGTTTGGCCATCATTTTTTATGTTACCTAGACTTGCTTTATTTCTTCCTTATTTTTTAACATCACATGATTGAAAAATTCCCAGAATTTGAATATACCCTCATACCATTATGATCCTATCCTTGTCTTGTAAAAACAAGGTTCCCATTGTGAAATCGAGCTCCAATATGGCTGCTTTCCATTCTCCCTTCTGTTGTAATAAAACTCCCGAATCACAAGAAATATCATTCCAAACAATTCCATAATAACAATATCACTTTAAACTATGCAATCTCAATTTGTTGGATTAACTGTAACCTTTTTTCCAAAGATACTAGAAGTTCCAGCATTAGACATCCCTCTGCTATCTGCATTATTGCTGTAGAGAATTTGGAAGGAGAATAGTTGACCATAGCTTAAGCGAGGAGCACCAAATCTCGCTAGCATAGTATAATGGTATCTCTCTTACTTTGGTGAAGGCGGTGTAATCCTCAACTTTTGTAAGCCCTATCTGCTCAAAATTCTCCCTTAAGTTAATAGTTAATTTTTAGCATCAAATTATTAAATTCTACAAAAAAGGTAGTTCCCACCCTCTCTACCCCCTGCCCTTATATGATGAAACATAGAAATCATGATTAGTCTCTGTATTCCATTACTAACTCCTCACACGTATATAATTATCTCATATTATTTCTTATGATGTTGGCATTCTTCTCATACGCGTATCTGGTGTACGAACGTGTGCACTTTGTCTATAAACATGTGTATAAACAGATATAAACAGATAGATTAAGGTCAACATACTCCATTATACTTTTTTATCTTTGAGTCTGGAGGATTTCTCCATAATTTCTTATTAGATATAATGAAGTTTTGGCATGCAAATGATTGTCTTTATATGGTTAAATGCAGGGAAGCTCTCATGTTATATTTGATTTCGAGCACAACCCAGCTCTACCTTTGTCATGTGCTTTTTTTAGCAGGCATGTTGGCATGTTGTACTGTAACAAGAACTTTAGAAATCCTATTCCTTTCCATACTTTTATCAATATGATATTAATATTATTCTTATAGAGTAGCAACGACATAGGCATCATATTCTTTCCCATACTTTTGACGTTAGCTTTCCATGCTTTTATCCTATTGCTGACATTGCTACAAAAGTTAGACCGTAATCCCCTTTAACTCCCATGAAAGAAAACAAACAATCACATCACTTCTTAATGCATGCACTTTGCATCACTGTAAACTCCAATAAGCATTCTTGCATCTTGACAGTAATAGCTTTCTTTCGCAAAATTTTATAACCACTTAATCACACCATTCCTTCACTAATGCACCTCCAGGAGCATCCACTCATTCCTTTGAGGTTTTATATTACAAATTCCTGTTCTGTTATGACATTACTACGAGGTAATATTTGAATGTAGCATCATTTCTTTAACTTGTGCAGTTCATATTCCCATACATAATCCCCACATGCATTCATTTCTTTGCATCAAATTCACCAATCCCTGGCTGTGTTGACACATCAATGCAAGGTTAGATTTCCCTTTTGTATCAAAATTTGCCATTTGTTTCTTGTTATTGTGGCATTTCTACAATATATTATAGAAAAAGCAAAAAACATTTCTTCTCTAAGGAGCAAAACGCATAAACGCTTCATGTCTTATCCCTTATGCTTATGATCACGCAACATGCAGATTCATTTCCCTCTGATGATTGGCATCAGTTTTCTCCATGAAGATTCATGAGGCAATCAATAAACGTGTTCACATGCATTCATTTCTTCTCTGTTTTATGCCAAATTTTCAGTCTATGGATTAATCCATCTAAAGATAAACCGGTCTGGGAACTTCGATTCCCTTAATTTCACCAGGGTAGGGATCGATGCCGTGAGACAGAGACACAGACACAGACGAGGAAAACGTACCGGTGTCTTTGTTCGATCTCTTTCTCTCCCTCCCTCTGCAAAACACGATTCCTATTTTGTATGTGCATATAAAATCTAAGGGGTGTTTCGACGAAACGTGTAAATTTACATATAAAACCCTCTTGTTCCATCAAATATCCCCAGTTACATATTTCCGAAATTCTCCCACACCCCCAAACTTCCCTATAATAACACTCTCCAGGCTCAAGCTTAGGCTCGTCAAGCTTAGACTCTCACTGTCTAAAGTTGGTTGCGTGATCACCCCTATATAGATTGGCTACCTCCATGTAACCTTGATTTCACCAGTAAGTTAATAACTACGTGCTCAATATATATATATATATATATATACACACACACTTAAGAATCAAGATTATGTTGCCAATAATAAATGGCTCTTTCATGAATTACCAACCCCAAACCTAAACCTCGACATTCATAAGCAATGCATAAACCCTGTAACTGACATTGCCCAACCATAGACCGCAATAATAACCAAGACATTCATTGCCACTATGTTTGCAAGTTGTTCTATTTCCAAAATATAGGTTATGCCCCGAGTGTTTCTCGAGTCATTTATTGAGATCAAATCTATACGTCTTGTATGTCGTGCCAATGACTAGTTCTTGAGAAGATCATCTGATTAGGTTATTCCCAAGACCAATCATTTTTTTATTTGAGCTTTCAAGTACTTTTGTACAACAACAGATTCAATCACTTCTATGTTACTATGGATTAATAGAAGGGAATAAGCATTAGGTTTGTTCAAGTGTTACTACATTGCCATAGATCAATCAACCTATTTGTGTTGCCCAAGATCCAATTTTGTACTACGTAGAGGGTGAATGCTTGCCTAGTGTCAAAAGGTTTAGTCAATGACTTAACAACAAGCGAGTTAACAACTAATTCAATAACGAACTATGACAACAAATCCTCCCTTCCATAAACCCCAAGGTTTAAGATGAAAGAATTTTGAAGCACATTCTCTAGCATCATGCACAAACACTCCGGAAAAGGTAGAAACCCTATAGTTTTTCAAGCACTTCTTTATCATTGTGGACTAACAATCCCATTGTATTCCTAAACCTTTTGAAAACATTATACGTGCAATTGTGATCCAATAACAACCCCGATGCACACTAAGTTTATGATTTTTGAAAACCCTTAACCTATGATTTTCTTAGGAGACATACGTTATCCGTGAGTGTATACTTGAGTGTAGTCTCATTTGTTTAACAAAATCTTCGGGTTTTCCAAGCTCTTCACAATTGCCGCGGAATGGACTAAACAATTACTTTGGCATGTATCCCTAAACCTTAGGTTTGTTTTATACTTCCGCGATGAACATTGATTGTATGTATCACGAAATGTTTAGGTTATTTCAAGCACTCCCCCCTTGCATCCCATGGCCTAAGCATTAGGGTTTTATCAAGTATTTATCTGCTCCGATGGACTGACTTTTAAAGTTCCTTCGAAGCAGAAGATGTGGTTTTGGCACAAATGCCTGATCAGGAAGCAACCATGCCTTTTCTATCATCTCTGCAGAAGATTAGAGAAGACAAGAGGTCTTCATCGAACAGAACATGTTTTGGCTTCCTCTGGTATGCAATCTTCTTCATCTTCAAATAATCGAGAGTTCTGCTGCAATTCTAAATTTGTGATGCAAATCTCAAGCTATAATGCTATGGAATATGAGAGGAATTCAACACAGGATGTAATTAGAAGTAATATACAGGATGGAATGGGTTCTGGTGACACGGAAATGCTCGAAACTAAGAGACCTAAGCATGAGGTAAGGATGGAGATTAAAAGATTTAAAGATGCTGAACACATGAAGGATGTGGTAAATGTAGAAAGCGTGGGAAATAAGGGATCCAAAGATTATGATCACATGAAGGATGGTCTATCTATCGAAAGTATGGAAATAAAGATATCTACAGACAGAAATCACATGCAGGAAGAGGTAAGTATAGAGAGTATGGAAATTAAGAGACCTATAGACGATGATCACATGAAGGATGAGGTATGTTTGGAATGTATGGAGAGCACGAGATCCAAAGACGGCGATCACATGAAGGATGGCTTACGTGTGGAAAGCAAGAGATCTAAAGATGAGGGAGGTATTGAGTCAGAGCTAAATATGGATGATATAGGCCTGGACAAGGTTTTGTTGCGACCACTGGATTTGAAAATTGTACAGGATATTTGCAATTATCTGGATGGGAGACCTTGGAACGATGCTACTGAATCATTTTTGGAGGAGAAATATGGGCTGCAAATCTCCCATTTGGTTGTAGCAAGAGTCATTTTAAAACAGAGAAAAATTTCGATTGTTGTGCCTTTCTTCCGATGGGCAAGCAAACAAATAGGCCGAGATATTCATTCGAGTCATGCCTATCTATTGAAGCTAGGAGAGCTCAAACACTTTGATAAAATGTGGGCTCATCTTGATGAGATGAAAGGATCAGGTTGTCAAGTTAAAGGAACAGCTTTTTGCATCCTTATAAAAGCTTACGGAGCCTCTCGAATGCCTGCTATGGCTGTAGATGCTTTCAAAAGGATAGGCGAATACAATGTTAAGGCTGAAATTCATGTATATACTACGCTACTTAGTGTGTTTTTCCTCTCACAGTTAGTGGACGAAGCGCGGTTATGCTACTCTAGAATATTGCAAGAGGGTCTATGCCTTGATGTGTCTGCATTTAGTACACTTATTCGAGGTTTTGGCATGTCTTCATACATCCGAGATGCGCAAAGTTGCTTCAATATGATGGTAAATGAAGGCTATGAACCAGATGTTTCTACTTGTAATGGCCTAATAGAAGGGTTTTTCCAAATCAACGCAGTGAAAGATGCTATGTCCACCTTCTCTGATCTTCAGAAAAGGGGTCTCAAGCCTAACGTCTCCACTTTCAATATCATTATTAAGGCGTATTGCAGATTGGGTAGGTTAGAAGAGGCCATCCACACATTTGCTAGTATGAGAAAAATATGTCTTCCTAACCAGTCCACATTCAACATACTTCTTCAGGGGTTGTTATCAGGTGAAGATATCTCAAAGGCTATCAATTTTTTCAGATTGATGGAAAATGAAGGATGGGTGGATGCAAGGAGCTATATATACTTATGCAACGGCCTAAGACAAGCGAAACAGACTCAAGAAATGCTTAATCTCTTGAAAAGCCTATTTGCTAAGCATGGATTTACAAACATAGAGGTGTGCAATGCTCTCATTCACAATCTTTCTCTTGTAGGGAGGATTGAAGAAGCAGAAGAAATATTCAAAGGGATGGTATCAGTTGACGCCACCATACCGTCATATGCAATAATGATTAAGAGCCATTGCAGCCTTGAGAATATTGCTAAAGCTGAAAAGCTTCTTAGTGAATTGAAAATGCAAGGTGGCAAACCTAGTGCATTTTGTTACACCCCAATAATATCATCACTTTTGAAGGCAAATAAGCCAGTTGAAGCAATGAAATATTTGGAAGAAATGATGAATTGTGGTCTCGGTGCTGATGCTATTGTTTATGATCTTCTCCTCAAGGCATTATGTAGGCAAGCTGAAGTTGCAGATGCTTTAAAAATTTGTAACATTGTTATTGAAAATAGGTTTTCCATTGGAATTGCTACGCTATTTGATCTGATGAAGTGCCTTAGTAAGTTGGGCAGAGTCAAAGAGGCAAATGATTATTTCCGGGTCATGTATAAGCGGGAATGTTTGCCAAAAGTTAAGGCAATTTCTCAAGCTATGGGTGTGATAGACCTGATGAGCCCAACGTTCTAGATGTTATAATTTACTTGTGCGCCTCTCTCTTGTGTATGCTTTGTGTATCCTATTGTGTTTTTCTTTCAGAAAATGTGTCGTCATGTAGAGAGATTTTTGTGGGAACACTCTTAAAAGCTGCATACGCACTTAGAATGGCATTGGATATAGAAAGAAGGAAGATGATGATGACACCTTTACATCAACATGGGTTGCATATGACGACCATCAGAGCTTGCATTGAAAATGGTAGTCTTGTCTTGATGAATGACAAAGGAAACAAGTACGACATTTAACAATTGATATGGGGTTTATCAATGTCATCCCCTAGAGTAATAAGATCCATTTCATAGAAGAATAATTGCAAGTGAATTGGGTAAAGTAATGAACCAAATAATAAATGTTACCAATTAAGGACTAGCTACATTATTCGGTTTATTGATAAGAAGAAATGAACAATCTTGAGCATGAAAGATATTGCAATTATTGGTTCACTTGGATGTGACATCCATGATTTGTATAGCATGGCAATATTTGAAGGCTCGGTTAGATACCTTGATAAAAGCAAATAAAAGTACATATTTCCGTCAAAACATTATTATATCTTTGATTTTTTGCCCGTAAGGAACAATGTGGCATGTATTCTCATATTTTACACATGTGTAGGAAATTTGACCATTATATCACTCTCAAACAAGAAAACTCAAGATTACACTTGGTTTAAATTTGATAGTATATGTGCACTCGTTTTAAATAATGCTTTGGTCAGAGAAGATTAAACTCGCTACTGATTAGCATTGGCTGTGCATGTGTTGCATCATACTTCCCTTCACATAATTGTCATCAATGAGCTTTTCGGTAAGCTATTCTTGTTTTGATATCTTTGACCTTAGAATGCAATTATTGTGACCTCAATACTTGAATGGCTAACATAACATGTGGTATACTTGCAAAAGAAGTAAGACATGTGAACCATTACGAGATATCTTAAATATGTATGTAGTAAGCGTTTTCTTTTCTCATTACTCACTATTCTTTAATACTCAACGGTGTGCATATTACGTTTTGGGGATATTCAGAATACATAAATTCCATCAACACATGGTTAATGAAGCATTTCATTAAATACCTTCTTGCTTGAATGGAACATTACATCCAATAACAACAAAATCACACTTCTTCTAGGAGGTATTTATTACATAACAAAAATATAAAATTACTTCATAAGCAAAGATGTCGTATAATGAGGCATAAGAATTCTGTGAGATTACGATTCCAATTTCTTAGATACTAAATATCTTCTTGAGAAAGATTGAATGAGGTAAGTTTTTGGACTAGATGAAAAAGCCACTGTTATAAAATAATTACTTCACGAACATAGATGTTGTACAAATTCTGAAGATGTCGACTTCAATTTCTTGAGAACTATGCATCTTCCCCAAAACAATTGAAAGAGTTGACGTTTTTTATGTAGATTAAAACCCCACGTTTAGATTGACAAAAGGGAAAATAATTTTCTTTTAGAGACATGCATTCCATGATATATATATATATATTTCTAAATTTCCATGATGAGCAAAAAGTCCATCTATGGTTAAGCTCGATCTTGCCATATCATTTGACACAAGCACATAGAAGAAAAACTTCAGTATATCATGGTTGCAACAAAGCAAAGTCAAGATCCCTTGCAAAGTAAGGTAAGAGATAAGATCAATTATGAAATATAGAAACAAAATAAAGTACTTCAACCTAGTTTACTATATAAAAAGTAACAAAGTCTAGGTGAGGTTCACAAAAAAATGGGAGCTTGGACGTCTTACGCTTTGCCTTTTAGATGTAAATATTGGCTTGTAAAGATATTCAACATCAACTCTAGTGTTACTTTCTTCAATGGAAATCCATGGACCCTACTTGTGCAATTAATTTCATTGCAAACTTTATTGAAAGTGATAGTGAATTCACATACAACAACATCCAGTCACAGAATTTTGGCAATGCTCTGGTATGATGTTATCCATACACAAACCAAACATCAAACCAGTTGGTACCTGTAAAAGATGGAAATGTTCTACATACCACAAGACAAGCCCATTAGAAGATGTAACAGTATACAAAATGCATGTATGATGCAAGGTCTACAAAAGTATGATAAGGCACGCCCATAAGAAGATGCAATATTGTACATAGCATATATAACTTCTACATTCATATCACATTCGACAAAGTAAACCCATAAGAAGATTAGTATGGTGTAGCACATACATGAGCTCTACATGCATTCCACAATGCAAGCTCATATGAACATAGATTTAGGCCCATAAAGAATCTAATAATATATATGTACATACCACACACCATGCCTATAAAATGTACTATTGTACAAAACATAGGTAAGTTGTACGTCCATATCACAATGTAAGCCCATTAGAAGATGTAATATCATACAAATGCTTGACATTCAAGCCCTAACCCATATGTAATGCTATAGAAGACATGCAAATAAAAGGATAGAAAGAATAAGGGTCATGAAACGAACCATATCAGCACTTAAGATTCATCCTGGCAATGGCACATGTAGAATGTGAGCCACTAGACAGGTTGGTTTGTCTTGCTCTTTTCAGTGATGAATAGAGGGGTTATGGCTTCATGCCATTCATTCATTCAGTCGGTTGAACATAACTATCATGCTTATTTCCAATAACTTTTAGATCACCACCATCTCTCCCATAATGTTCTCCTTCATCCCTGATACCATATTGTTTAGCATGCTCTCTTTGATTACTCGAACCTCTCCATGACTATAGAAGGCCGATTCTCAGCTGCGTTTTGTGATTAAAAAGCATTTAGAGCCCTTGTGGATTGTAGTGGAAAAATAATTTGTATATTTTCTCATCGTCAATACATTTCTTCTTAACATTGGGGTAAAGACCAACAATTAATGAGTTCTTAAAGTTTCATAAACTGTAGTATATGACACATTGGAGTTGTATCCCAATCCCCAAAACTCGGAACAAGAGTTTTCATATATATATATATGGACATGCTTAACAATATATAACGAGATTCTTGAGACATATGATGACATATTAAGAAGGCGAGATAACATGGGTACCATACTTAAAAAGCACCACCTACAAGGCCGAGCTCTATACGTTTGCACTATTTACACATATACTTTTTGCTCCAAAGTCTTCAGAAATATCAAGAAATTTTTGTGTATTTAGGTTCCATCAGTCAAGATTGGTCTCTTCGGGGACATTAAAAGCTTCTAAGTCTAAATTTGAATTCTCTTTCTCTCTCTAGAGCATGAGTCCATCCTAAGTTCTAACAATATGCCCAAGTAAGTAACAATCGGCAACCGAACCGAACTGTGAAACCGCGGCTTAATGGTTTAAATGGTTCGGTTCAGTTTCAATAGTAAAAAACCGTGGTTTAAATGGTTTATTTATTTATTTATTTTTAAAAAAATAAAAAAATAAAAATTGCTTTTAAATAATCTTTTCATTTTCATGCCTTATTCTCACATTTTGGGAAAATATTTAAAATTTTAAAAATTTAAATAATGAAAATTTTAAATTTTTTGAAATTTTTAAAATTAAAAATTAAAAATTTGACCTAAGCTGAAAACCAAAACCAAACCACGAAACCACGGTTTTACGGGTTTAATGGCTTAATGGTTTGAAAAAAAATTAAGGTTCAGCTTAACGGTTTGTGGTTCGGTTCTGTTTGGACCCTCTCAAACCGAACCGAACCATTGTCGATTGTTACAAGTAAGACAATACAACCAACTTCTCCTCGATCAAGACCAATTTTCTATACAATAACGATGACAGAGTGGTTGCATAGTGAGGCATGAGGCCAAATTTCTATAAAATCCCAGTATTTCTCCATATTAGAGAAAACTATGGCAGACAAATACACATGTTGAGAATCGAGATATCCTCACACACGCTTACATTTATTGACAAGTCAAGTCTACAAATTTTCAAGGTAAGTCTTCCTCGTGTGACACAAAAAATTCCCAATCTTTGAAAGACCCAAAATTTGGACCCAAGACTACTACGCGCATTCTATTCTATTAGAATCCATCTATTTGTGTGTTGTGAATCAACAAACCTACCTTCCAATCTCTTGTGATTTAGTCCCTCTCAGTTACCATGTTTGAATTGATGCCAAGTCATGTTCTAACATGCCCCACTTCTATTATTTCCTTTGAGGTTTCACTATGTCTGTTGGTTCATGCCGAAGGTTGCAACCAAAAACCATTGTAGCAAGTGAAGTGTGCCATTATCCTAATGTGCACACATGTAGAAAATTTAGTTTGGGAATTGGCTAGATATTGTGTAGAAAAGAAAGAATATGTGGTTTATATTGTGTTAATGTACTAGAAGTAGAAGGGCATGTCATTTTGGAATGCCCAAATATGTGTGAGAATATGGTTTTCAAGATTTTACACACGGTTGTATTAACATTTTAGAAGTTGTCGTGAAGATGGAATTGTCGCGCACGCAAGGAATGCTCTTTGCTTGTTTATCTTTCAACCACATCATGCGGGTCATGGAAGATCCAAACTGTGTATACGAGGGATGAGAACATTGATTGGCCTTCTCACTTCGAATGGCATTGGGATGCATGTGTGGTCTTGAATTCGATAACCACGACGCACAATGAAGCTTGTTGATAGGAACCACTTGGATACAAAGGGATGAGAACATTGATCGAGCATCTCACTTTGAATGGCAATTTCCTTGCATGTGCCCAAACATGTTCGTCGGTTGACACGAGTGCAATAGAATTGCGAAAGGCTGGCCTTGGCAGGCGCATTTCGATGGACTAGGGATATATCTTTTCAACGTCCACCCCACGGGAGGACTAAATTTCAGTGCAATGTAGAGGTGGTGTATGTAGGGTCCAGAAAGCCCATAAGGAGAGAGGATAGACGATATACATACATAGTCAAGGGTGGTTGGGCGTTACACCCCGAAATGCCATGTAGTTTCGGTGTGATCGATCCGAGGAAGTGAAGAGGCCCTCCCCTCCCCTCTAGAGGCCCCATCGATTTGTGTGCTTGGGGCTACATAGTTAGAACTTAGAGAGCAGTCAATATGCATCCATCCACGGGAGGACTAAATTTCAGTGCAATGTAGAGGTGGTGTATGTAGGGTCCAGAAAGCCCATAAGGAGAGAGGATAGACGATATACATACATAGTCAAGGGTGGTTGGGCGTTACACCCCGAAATGCCATGTAGTTTCGGTGTGATCGATCCGAGGAAGTGAAGAGGCCCTCCCCTCCCCTCCAGAGGCCCCATCGATTTGTGTGTGCTGGGGGCTCCATAGTTAGAACTTAGAGAGCAGTCAGTATGTATATATGTGTGTTACAACTTACATGTACATACCTAAGGCCATTGTTAATTATTTCATTATGCCTCCTCGGCTACACAGACTACACGGAGATAGATAGTTGGGAACTTGTATTATTAATTACTAGGGGGATTTTGACGAGGACGAGTTCTTCATATCGACAGACGGACAGCTATCTCTTCTCTTGGAATGTATAGCGGGACCGTACTTGGCTCCTTCCCTGTACCCAAGGTATGCATCCTCCTCCATCGATTTCTAGGAATGAGCTAGTAAACAGCAAAAAAAGGAAGAGAGCCGTGGAAAAGAACGAATTGTTGTACGTTAGGATGCTAACAGCAGGACTCATGGTGAAAAGAAGATCGTCCTGACTGGATATGCAAAGGAAAGGCTGTGTAATAACCCTTTCAAGATCCAGCAACACGGGAAGGTAAGTGGTGTTCATGCAACGTTCATGCGATACATACATTCCTATTCATGCAATAAGTATGCACATACATACACCTAACTATACACATACGCACATATATCTTATATAAATGCGCATACTTGTATATCCTCACATACATGCATGCATTAGGAATGATATGTGTGTGTATGTATATATGTATCTATAGCTTTCTCTTAAGCAGGGAAATAATAACTAGTATTTGTGAAGCTAGGTCTGAAAATGTAGACACGAGGAATCATGCAATGCATAGAAATGGTTAATTAATGTGTTTACTGTGTAATGCCCAAGTGAGAAGAAGTAGGCCAAAATGGCTATTCTTCAAGGTTTCTGGAAAGTTTTGGATAATGTTTGCTATCAAGGTTTCTAAAAACAACGGATATTAATAATATTTTTGGCCGTTTCTCAAGTCTTTTGGAAACTTTTACCTATTTGTTTAGGGAAACTTACGAAGCTATGCTTATATATATTTGACAACTAGTCATGAATCAAAACTCCACTATTGATGATTTCCTATTGTATAAATGTATTTTGTTTTTTTCAACATCTTTAAAAGTGCAGAGAATTTAGCTCATATTTCAACTTTTATCGCAGTTAGCTTGTTTTTGGGGGAATGTTACTTGTAAACCTTGGAACTCTTGGAAAAGTTTGGGTATCTTTCAAAAACCTTGATAATAAACATTAGGGAAGACTACTATGCTCTGTGTATATGTTTTTCAAATTTACAAATATCTGCATGCTTATTTCAAATATACCTATATCTGCTTGGTCAAAATATATGCTCTTAATGAAATTTAACTTCACATTAACCACAATATTAAGAAAACGCATTAAGTAAAACAGAGCACAAGACTAATTTAGCAGCAACTAATTAGCAGATTAAGTTTCTGGTGCAAAAAAAATCAAGTTTTTAGGTATTTCCAACTTAATCTGCTAATTAGTTGCTGCTAAATTAGTCTTGTGCTCTGTTTTACTTAACGCGTTTTCTTAATATTGTGGTTAATGTGAAGTTAAATTTCATTAAGAGCATATATTTTGACCAAGCAGATATAGGTATATTTGAAATAAGCATGCAGATATTTGTAAATTTGAAAAACATATACACAGAGCATAGTAGTCTTCCCTAATGTTTATTATCAAGGTTTTTGAAAGATACCCAAACTTTTCCAAGAGTTCCAAGGTTTACAAGTAACATTCCCCCAAAAACAAGCTAACTGCGATAAAAGTTGAAATATGAGCTAAATTCTCTGCACTTTTAAGGATGTTGAAAAAAACAAAATACATTTATACAATAGGAAATCATCAATAGTGGAGTTTTGAGTCATGACTAGTTGTCAAATATTCATATTCCTTCAAAGTCTGATAATTTATGCCTTGCTTCTTATCTTATATTCAATCTTTGAAAAACGTAATTCCATCAAAAGGCAATAAACCATCATCTTTATATGCTGAAATAGTTTAATAACAAATATCTGAACATTCAAATTATTTTAGTCTAAAACATCTCAAAATTTGAAGATTTTCACATATACAGTATGAAAACTGAAAAACGAGTTGCATTATTGTGAAAGTTCTCTACATATTAAATGCTATGCTCATTTCACAATAAAAAAATTGGTATTCTGTGTCTTGTTTCTATCTATCCTTATACCAATTGCTGATTTAGCATTTAGAAACAAACTTCGGTTGTGATATATCTGGTGTTTGAAAATTACTTTTACAAAGTGTCTGATTTTCCCTTTCATTGATGAATGAATTAGTAAATTATGAAAAATTACCATAAATTTATTGGGATCTGCCATAAAATTTAATATTTCTATTGTATGATATTCCCCTTATATCTAGTTCAGTTACTTGTACAATAAGTGAAATACCAAGTATATCTATCTTATTTTCTGTTCTCCTTTTCCAGCGAAATTTACTCGAATGCAGGAGGCGGAATTCTTTAGTTGTGAATATTGCTACTGTTAGTGAAGGGAATCATTTTCAGGATGATTCAACCATGAAAAATAAACCTTTGGCCGTGTTCAATGTGGATCCTCTTTTAAAGCCTTATGCAGATCATTTAAACTATAGATATGACCAGTACAAAAAGTGTAAGGAAAATATCGAGAAGTATGAAGGTGGACTCGATAAATTCTCTTCAGGTCGATCTCATTTTTGCAAAAACTTGTACATTAGATCTATTTTTATGCTCATAGTTAAGTACAATATTCGTGCCTTTAGGATGTACTATAATGGTTGGTAGAAAAATGGTGAAATCTTTGACCTTCTCTGAAGTTATACCAGCATGGCAAGGTTCTCTTATGCAGAAATTTGCTGGGTCTAATGCCTTGATGAGATCCAAAGAGTTTCAAGGATGAAGCTTTGCACTATTTGCTTTGACTTTCTCAGTTGGTTTTGCTTAATAAGTTCACTCATGGTTATACATGACATGATTTCTACTTTGTGCCTGATGTCAAATCTTCTTCGTTATGTGCCTTTTTTGCGATCGTTTGTGTTTATATTTATTTAATTGCCATGAACCTTATCTAATGTGAGGTCATGTTTCATACGATTTCTTTTTGAACTTTTGGTTTTTCTCGACCGAAAGGGAAAATCTTTGTTCTTATGAATTCTTTGTGAGGCTAGTGGCAAGCAATTGATATCATTTTAGCTTGATATATCATTTTAAAGTTTCTAATAGCTAACATTTCCTTGTTACCTTTACTTATTTATATTAATTATCCTTTAAATTGGTTTGGTTTAGTGCCTCTAGACCATTGACTTTACAGTCTTGTGTACCAATCCTCATATGTGAAGATACAGTTGGTCTTTTGTGTATGTTGTTTAAAGGAAATAGGTAGCAAGCAGGGGGTGCCTCTCTGGCCTAAAGGAAGAACATCTGAAGTCCTATATCGCCTAGTGATAAGAATCATAATACTGCTCTTTGATACATCTAATGTCTTCGTAAATTTGATTCATCAAATATAGGAGGACCTTACAATTTTCTCACCTAGTTACATATAACTCCTCCTTGATGTTACCGTTCAAAAATGTAAGTAATATCAAGCCACCGTTGTTTTACAAACTTTTGCGAATGTTTGATTGAATGTATCCCCAAAATCTGCCTCCTGCTTTTAGATATTTACTGTACTGACGATATTACACTGCTTGCTTCCTGCTAATTTTGGTCATTGTTGGGAAGAGTTTGTCTCCACCATTTTATATACATAAAATAAGCCTTGGAAAGCATGATCATCTTCAACTGGTTAGTTAGAGGATTACCAACAGATTTGCCTTTGACCTCTGTATATATTTTTTATGTGGTACAGAAGTGTATGATTAAGTACAAACATATTTTCATAAATATTATATGGCTCAAAAGAAAAAAGAAAAGTGCTGCATTCATTATCTTATAAATGGTAAATTTCCAGTCCAGGATTATTCAAAATTTTATATTCAGTTGCTGTACACTTTGGCTAGGATTCTGTCACATCAGCACGATGTGCTGCAATAATGCGTTGATGAAAATGAACCATTTTTAGCAAAGCTTTATTACAAGTTCAATAGGCGCCAATGCTATTAGGGAGGATGTGAGGTATTGACCCCACAACTTTTATATCCTAAGCGACATAACCTATACATCTCTCTTGTTAAGCATGAGATGGAACTTGAGTGGATTTACATCAATGGAATTGAGATACTTAAAGAGTTTGGCTTCCAATATATATTGTTTGTAATGATACAAAATAGAGAAGCAGGCTATCGATCCTTGTACCCCTTGCATGCTAAGCAAGCGCTCTACCATTTGAGCTACATCCCCATTAGGTTTGTGTTTCACATTATTAGGAAGAGTGCAAGATATTGCAAATTCACAAAAAATGCATATTTCTGAATATAATTGATCAGCTATAATAATCTATGTGTTTAAATTGCAAAGCTAAATCCCTTGAGCTCAAATTTAAATTAATACAATCGTAATGATACAAAACGGAGAATTAGGGTATTGACCCACTAGTACACGCATGCTAAGCAATCGCTTCCTTCCTACATTGCTTGTTTTTTAACAGATGCTTCAGATCAGGCTTGGTTGTTTGTGTATTTCAGCTTTTGACATTTTTTCATTTCGTCTTGAAGTTTTACACCGTTTCCTGAGAAAGGTGTATGCTGCTTGAATGTTCACAGGATACTTAAAGTTTGGATTCAATAGAGAAGAAAACTGTATAATATACAGAGAATGGGCACCTGCAGCACAGTAAGCTTTGCGAAATAACTTACATCTTTATACTGCTGCCTATTTTTCACTCATTTCATGCTTATGGTTTTGTTGCCTTTAGTTCAGCACAATTGATTGGAGATTTCAATAATTGGAATGGGTCAAACCATTGTATGGAAAAGGATCAATTTGGTGTTTGGACCCTGAGAATCGATGATGTGAATGGACGATCAGCTATTCCTCATCGTTCCAAGGTGAAAATCCGGCTTCAACGAGGAGATGGTACATGGGATGATAGAATACCAGCATGGATCAAGTGGGCCACACCGGATCTTGCAAAATTCGGCTCACCTTATGATGGGATATATTGGGATCCTCCTGTCAGTGAAAAGTAAGCAAACACTTGTGGCTTCTTGAAGGTATATTATGCATGTTCACAAATTAATTCTCTGAAGATGCATAATGAAATTTGGATTTTGGGCTAATAGATACAAATTTAAGTATCCTCAACCTCCAAAGCCTGCATCACCTCGGATATATGAAGCTCATGTTGGCATGAGCTCTGCTGAGCCTCGTGTATCGTCATACATAGAGTTCGCTGATAACATTTTGCCGAGAATCAAGGCAAATAATTATAACACTGTGCAGCTAATGGCAATCATGGAGCATTCTTATTATGCATCATTTGGTTATCATGTCACGAATTTCTTTGCTGTTAGTAGCCGTTCTGGGACACCAGAGGAACTGAAATACCTTATTGATAAAGCCCATTCCTTGGGACTTAGAGTACTTATTGATGTTGTACATAGTCATGCTGGAAATAATGTTTCGGATGGTCTTAATGGATATGATTTTGGGCAAAACACAGAAGCATCCTACTTTCACACTGGTGATCGTGGATATCATAAGCTGTGGGATAGTCGGCTATTCAATTACGGTAATTGGGAAGTGTTGCGATTTCTTCTATCCAATGTTCATTGGTGGCTTGATGAATACAAATTCGATGGCTTCCGATTCGATGGAATCACATCGATGCTTTACCATCACCATGGAATACACCGATCATTTACAGGGAATTATTCTGAATACCTTGGTTTTGATACTGATGTAGAGGCTGTGGTATATCTGATGCTCGCAAATGACCTAATCCATAAACTTAATCATGATGCCACTGTGATAGCAGAAGATGTCTCTGGGATGCCAACTTTATGCAGACCTGTTAATGAAGGAGGTGTTGGGTTTGACTACCGCCTGGCCATGGGAATCCCAGATAAGTGGATTAGATATGTGAAGGATGTTCCAGAAAAGCAGTGGAAATTAGGGGAGATCTGCAATACACTCTTGAATAGACGATACACTGAGAAATGTGTTGCATACTGTGAGAGTCATGACCAGGTAGGTTGAGAAATGCTTTATGTCAATTCAACATAACTCTCTGCAGAATGTTTGAGTAACCGTGGTATCAATTCTCACAGTCTCTTGTTGGAGACAAGACCATTGCCTTTCTGCTGATGGACAAAGAGATGTATGTGGGGATGTCTTCCTTGCAGCAGATATCACCAATTATTAACAGAGGCATTGCTCTTCATAAGGTAAAACCGCGATCCTTCCTAAGCAGAATGAGCCTGCGACAAATTTTGAAATGTCCTCTGGGGCACTTGTGAATCAATGCTTTATAGACGTCAAGCATGCATTGAGGAGCTAATAAATGTTCATAGTACAGATAGCAATTTCTCTTTGAAAGAATACAGTTAAGCATATCCGCTTCTTTGCTATAGATGATCCACTTTTTGACAATGGCTTTGGGAGGAGATGGGTACTTAAATTTCATGGGCAACGAGGTAAGATTAATTAAGTGTAACCTTTTCTCATACTTCTGGAGTTTTTAATCAGGTATATTCCTTGGTGTTGGTTTTGAAAGTAACAGTTTGGGCACCCAGAGTGGATTGATTTCCCAAGAGAAGGAAACAACTGGAGTTTTGATAAGTGTAGGAGACAATGGAACTTAGTTGATACAGAGCATCTTCGGTATAAGGTACCAACACACTCCCGAGTCTCAACTTTGTTAGCAGCTCTCTTTCTCTTTGGGATTAAACAGAAACAACTACTGACATAATAATTTTTCATAAATTATGAAGTTCATGAATAATTTTGACAGAGCCATGAATGATCTTGATGATAAGTTCGGCTTTTTAGCATCTACAAAGCAGATAGTCTCTTCTATAAATGAGGAAGAAAAGGTAAAACATTCATAGTGTGGAAATTTTATTGTTGCACTATCAAGTTCCCTGGCGATGGCTAAAGTATTCATCTGCAGGTCATCGTTTTTGAGAAAAATTGGCTAGTTTTTATCTTCAATTTCCACCCTAATAATACATACTCTGGGTTAGTTAATTTGACCCACCTGCTATTTTTTCTATGAATGGATCTTTTATATTAAATGATTTTGTTATTTATATAGGTACAAGGTTGGCTGTGATCTGCCTGGAAAATACCGTATTGCTTTAGATAGCGATGCATTGGAGTTTGGTGGTCATGGCCAAGTACATAATTCGACTCTCATTTTACTGCGTTAGAGAGGAGCTTATTGTGAGACCATATGCACAAGGCTTAGTTGTGAACTCGTTTAGATAAGCTTATAATTCTTGAATAGGACAATGTTTCAATTGGTTGAATAGTGCTAAGCATTATTGATGTGCTATACTTGGTTACGTACAGCGTGGTAAGCATGAAATTTTAACTTCGAACTATTATCTATATCTAGCTACGTCGCAAGTGAAAAGCTGCCAAAAACCTTTGGTTGGGATATATCTAGTGCTATTCTAATCAAATGATATTTTTATATCTTCCTATTTCAAAACACAACATACAGGATAATAGAAATGAATAGAAAATGGTTCAACATGTTCTTGATTTTAATGTTTGAAATTTGTTTGCGGTTTTATTGTACCATGCTCAAATCTTATACTTGGAACACTGAGAAAACTTATGATGTGCTTGAATGTTCTGTATTTGATTGCCAATGTCTATTTATAGAGCTATTATGAACCATGTATATAATGGGGTTTAAC
Organism: Azolla caroliniana; assembly: GCF_043228905.1. Taxonomy (NCBI): domain Eukaryota; kingdom Viridiplantae; phylum Streptophyta; class Polypodiopsida; order Salviniales; family Salviniaceae; genus Azolla; species Azolla caroliniana. The sequence goes on along the minus strand of NW_028230452.1, from coordinate 393,983 downwards.
TTCTGAAAACAAATTTAGGTTGCCCATGATGTGGACCATTTCACCAATCCAGAAGGCATACCAGGAAAACCAGAGTCAAATTTTAATAACCGTCCCAACTCTTTCAAGATTTTATCACCACCTTATTCCTGCCAGGTAAGAAGCCTTCTGATAATTTATGTTTATTGGACGTAAATGTTTGATATAATTGCGTCTACCATATTCTGGTTTGTTTTTTGCAGGTTTATTACAAAGTGGAAGAAACACCACTTGCAATACCAAAGATTGCATCAGTGATAACATAAAAGCTGCTTTTCATCAGGGTTCAATTTGTATATTCTATCCTTCTAGACGTCATTTCTTCACTGTCTTGGAAGTGTAGCTAGATAGTAGTTATAAATGGTGAATATTCTGTCCTTCTAGATGTCATTTCCTCACTGTCTTGGAAGTGTAACTAGGTAGTAGTTATAAATGGTGAATATTTGGAATAAAAATCAAAAGAGGTAGAATTGAGCAAGATCATGAAGTACTATTTTCTTTTGGAATATTGTATCTCAACACTGGGTTTGTAGAAGTCCTACATTGTGGTGAAAACTGTAAACCTTATTAACACTCGCCGGACCATCTTCTTGCAAATAATCATGCTTTTGTATTTTATAATAGACTCAAATATATTAGAACAATGTTTAATTGTTTTTTCTAAAAGCATTTTATTAGTTTTCTGAGCATTAAGAATGCAAGGGTGTAAACGTATTCTAAGTGGACGAGGAAATTATATTTCAGAATCTTCAGTCATATTTATAATATCTGCTCTCGGGGAATGACAAACAACAAGTAGATTGATGAATTTGTTTAAATTCTAAAAAGACGGGACAGGAAGGTTAGGTAGAACGAAGTCATCACTTGATTTGAGTTTCGTAAAGTTCAGTACACATTTAAAGACATATAAGTCCATAACAAAAACATGAAATTCCTTTATACTGTGAGTCTTTATATCGCGCAATAAATGAATATAAAAAATAATTCGTACAAGGACTAATAATAAATAATGTGATGCTTTTGGTGAGCTTGGACCATGTTCTTTTGTTTTCTGTAATACATTACTTTCTTTTCTTTAATGGAAGGCAAATTTTCTTTTTTCTTCTTTTTTCTTCTTTTTTAAACTTATGAGCCCACTGAATAATGCTTTGTTCTCATATACCTTGTTGTATACATGTTACAATGTGATTAGATATCCTAGTGAAAAGATATAGTCTAACATTCAGAAACAAGTAGATGAAAACCAGGCACGGTTACTACATGAAAACTTTTATATGTAGTAAAAAAAGAATAAAATATCGTCGTCAATATCGTATGTGTACGATGAAAGTACTTAATGTTTGATATGTTGTGCTCTGCATATTGATTGAAATGAAGTTGTATGCTAAAACAGTATGAATTGAACGATTTTGTTTCTGCACATGGGGGGCAAGACGTACATCTATAGGATTTATGGAAGCCAGACATCTAAAAGGAACCCGAATATACATGGACGAACCGGATTATATGAATAATTCACAGTCATCCTTATAAGTGCTCTCAAGACTTTGTCATGTGCTTGTTACGTTATATATTGTGGCAAATCGTCACTGGCTCTTTCGAAGTGGTAGTAGTAGCTGTGCTGTGCTGTGCTGGTGGATGCTTAACATCATCAAAAAAAGGTAAAAGCCCCGCTCCACACAGGTGAGGTCATGATTTCCTCCTCCAGAGAGAGCACTGACAGGGGAAAAGTTGTGATCAGCCTTTTGCCGCTTGTATCACTTTTAGGTTACAAAACAAGATAATCTATTATAGGTGGAGAATGTCCATGCATATTCAATATTATTCCCCACATTCAAGTGGGTCCCAAACAATAAGTGGATAAGAAAGCCATGGTTAGAATTAGTCCTACACTAACACTATATGTCACTTCTATATGGTGGCATCGGCATGCATGCATGGTTCACAGAATATTTCCTGTCACATTCTTTATTGGTCGCGGAATTGCAATATGTATATGCATCACAACGAGCAATCTAGAATTATGGGAAGGGGCAACATTCATCAAAGATGTCCATCTACTCAATGATTTTGAGAAGAATAAATTTCAAATGGCCTTTTGGTTCTTAACAAGTAAACACTTGGTGTCCGTCGAAGAGACATCTTTCTTTGATTTCCCGTAACACGTTCTCGAGTGTGTACAACCTTCAAATGTTCCATTACACTAAATTTACCTATTTTGTCACTTCTCATCATATATAGCAATGGCTAACGCTGATTGCCGAATCTAATTTGCAAGATCAACTATGGGTAGCACATCGATCGGCAAGGAACATGAACATGAAATGCATCCTTGCTAGATGGAACATCTATCACTTAATTCTGCTTTTGAAAATATTCGAGTCAGTAGTGGGATTTGGAATAAGTGAGCAAACAATAATAACTGAGCAAACATCACTTTGGAATCCATAAATGCAGTATGTACGGTAATGGTACAATTGAGGGTTCACATATCACAGTAATGTAGGCTTCATAGGGCACTAATAATGCACTAAAGTTAGGATTCCAAGAAAAGTAGGGGAGGGGTAGGCCTACATTTTGCGAAATTTGATGTCAGGTGATGTAGCATCAGAATCGACGACTGTGTGACAATAGTGGAGACATGTTATGTATATACCTACCGAAAGCGGACAAGCAGACATTGAGAATATACATGAGATTGAGGTGAGGTGAGGTGGGGGTGGGTTTGTTAATTTATAAAGTTCCCTTTCCCCCCTTCTTTTTTTAGTTGGTTTCGAATTCTTTAAACGGTATAGGGGCTTGAATTTGGGGACCGTGTCGGATTTAAAACCAAATGATTCGAATTTAGAGAAGAGGAAGAAGAAGATATATAATAAATTTTATAAAAGAGGGAGGAATATATATATATATATATATATATATATATATTTGCATGCCCATGTGGCCATGCAATTCGGGGGTGGGGGCGCTCCATTCGTGCATGCATACGTGGCTCATCACGCTTGGACCATGTAAGCAAGCCGGCACACGTGGCAACATCTCTGTGGCCACCCCATTCCTTTTCGTTCGGTCTTCTTTGTTTTGCTTGTGTGGTGGATCATCATCAGCAGCAAAAAAATAAATTGGAATTGGAATGGAACGTGAACCCCAAATTTAACACCCCATACATACATACATATATATATATATATATATCATTTAACAGAAAGAGATGGAAGAGAAGAAAGTGCGGGACACGTGGCAAATTCTCGTGCGGAGAGGCATCTCCCGTCTCTCTCTCTCTCTGTGTGTTAAATATGTATATAAAAGAGGA
>NW_028230452.1:300000-390552 GCF_043228905.1 Azolla caroliniana | reverse complement strand
AACTTTCAAGGAGTAATGAGGATGAAACCATCACTGACGATACTGAGCATGTCCTGTACTTGTGTACTCGACCACATAATAACTCATCAAAGTCAAAACAGTAAAATTTTGACAACTAGATTAATTTCTCATTTCAGCTTTTACATTTTCTTTGTTTTTCCTACCATTTAAAAATCCCTCACCTCACAGCTGGGGATGATGTTTCGTAAGAATTGCTGGTTCCATGGGTTATGTTGGCCACCTTGTTTAGTCATGACATTATCTGTCTCTCTACCACCTAGATAATTTGTATCATCTCTGATCATGCTTGTATCTTTAGTATCATAGGTCATTGTGGCCTTTGTCTATATCTTAATATGACATTCTAATCCATTTCTTAAAATATAGTGAAACAGTAATCTATGAGTTGTAATCACTTAAGCAATCTATTGAAGGAACAAAAGTGTGGATAGCAGACCACAGCGCATCAGCATGAGTAAAGAACAGGAAGCAAGAATTGCCAAAGGTTACCAAGCCATCTGCAATGTATCATTGTCTTGTACATGTCATTCCAGAATTTAAAAGATCTCAAGGGCATAAAGGATGATTTTAACATTATGGAAGCGTACATAATATGTATTATGTAGAATCCTCAGAGCTATCAGCTTTTACTTTGATTTCGTTTTGTCTACATATATGCCAATGACATAACCCAAAGTGGGATGTAAGCAAAATACACTTGATTGTGATTAAATTTTGCCTCCCAAGGACATTAAAAGAACTTATTTCTGTATTTCTTTGTTTATCTCATCAAAAACTACACAAAGAAAGGTTGAAAGTAACATGCTCCAACTTACCACAACCTAGGTCACCACCAGTTCAACCACTAGTACGGTAAACAATTATCTGCCATTTTGGTCTAGTCACTAGGAGATGTTGATATAGATATTATTATTGATATTGTTCCTTTTCTCTTCAAGGTACTCCATTGATGTAAATAGGAATTCTGCTCTTGCTCTCTATCTCACTCTCACTCTCACTCTCTTCTCTAATTGGGTTATAACACGGGACAGAACGAAAGAGTTTCTTTTTACATGCTCAAACAGTATTTGATACCAGATATCATGAATGATGATATCTCAAGCATACGAATTGGCTTAGAAGCAGACAGTACTATATATTTTATCTTCACAGTAGTGCAACTTCAAGTTGCATTTAAGTCATACCTACCTAAGTTTGAATATATGAGTTTCTGGAAAGAACTTCAAATTTCACATGTATATCTACCTAAGTTCATGCAAGATTGCCTCTCGTGCACAATGCAAATTTAGCTGTCAATAAAGTGTTCTAACTAGAAATACTCACACTTGATACAAATAGGATTTGTCAGAGGACAGTACAGCCTTTGAAGATGAAGAAAGCTTTCTCACAAAATACTATAAGCCTGGGCCTTGACCTTCAGGATTAGATATGTCATTGGTCAGTTCATTATACCATCAAATCCAGAATAGAGAGAGATATGTACACTAGGGAGGAAGAGGTGCACTATTCTAAGATGATTTGATAATCTTTGCTACATACATGGCAAGTGATCTAAGGCATGAGACACGTTTGCATTATTGGAGTTTTACCATGATATTAGAAATTGTCTGTATGTCACAGCCCATGTTCACCACTGTAGAGACATAAAATGCCGTCTTCAGTTCTTCCTTTTACTTCTTCTCTCATGGTTAGTCTAAATTTATATTGCATAGTGGCATATTGGCTATGATGTTTAGAATAAAAATCTATCAAATTTTGCATACCTCTAAAGAGTGTTGACTGAGGAAAAGATGTGGATGTTGGTGCTTCAAATCATTCAGAGCATCCTCTACTGATTTCTTCAGAAGATTTACTTCTCTACACCATTTAACAGCTTTTGTCTGATGTTTATTTTCCATAAAATATAGGAACTGTGAACCCAATCAAAGCTTAATAATATAAAAGTAGTGTAGCACTTAAACTCTCCCAAAATATCTAAAACTTCATTAGGAAGGATATCATTTCGATATCTATGCAAAACAATTGCAATACTTTCCAACTGTGATAAGTTGTCCCACTCAATAAATGCAACTCCATATTCATCAACCTGCATTCTCTTCACTTTCAAGCCAAAATTAGCCCAATTCACTTTCGTTTTCAAGCACTCCAGGATAGCTGACGTTACAGTTGCACACATGAAGTCTTGAAAGAAAAAAACCTGCTTGGTTCATACCAAAGAAAAAGAAAGTCAGGTGCAGCAATTAAGATCTGAAGTATCAACTCTCACATAATTGCTTTAGAGTGCCAAACCTGTGTTTTAAAGCTATTGTCACATGTAGTATACATGGCTGAAGCTTCTATGATCACAAAGCAGGTTTCAAAGAACCAAATCGTTTCACTTGAAGATTCTGAAGATCCAGATTGTGCTTTGCCAATTTTGAAGGGTTTCCTGTGACGTAATCAATGATTTGCCAGATATCATATGCTGTCTCAAAAATATAATTTTTTTAAAGCCATTCAACTATCTTCAGTGTTGTAAAAAAATATACAATTTGGCCTATGTTTACAAAAAATTCTTGGATTCCTTGATTACTAAGTTACTGTAGAGAGGAGTTTTGCTATTCAGAAGTTTATATGTAAGTCTATGATTAAAGGCTTTCAGATTAGTCAAAGCTGACAAGGACAGCTAATGATACACATCTTTTGTTACAAAATCACTGTTCTATAGATGATCAATCAGCACACATTCATTGACTTGTATGAGACCTAATTTCATGGATAACGATGAATTTCATGCATTTCAATAGAATTTTACATGTTTATTCTCTGAAACTTATTCTTTTCCTATCATCTCCTGTAGATTTATGATTATTGGAGCTGAACCACATCTTTGAGAGATGAAATTTAAATAGAACTATGAAGATAATCCACACAATTAAGTATCGTGAACCAATTTCATTCTACTTGTACCTCTGAAAATGTTTTGGCAAATCGCTCTCCTCATTGGAGCTCTTCGCAAGATGATTAGTAAAACCAACAGCAAGTCTCTCTAAATTTGAAAGTTCTGGTGGCAATAATAAACCTCCACTCACACATGTCACATTGTTGGTGAAACACTCATCACATGCTGGAAATCTAGCAATCGTGACTTCAATTGCTATATTCTGAGAACACCAGAAATGCATAATTACTTATATGTGTTATTTGAGGACCCCAGTCTGTCAAAAATTACAATAATGTTTCTGTTGCCCTGGTATTATACATGATAAGGATAATACAGGTAATACCTTTGGCCATGTAAACTATATCGCTGACTTCTAAACCGAATACAAAACATACATCTCTCCATTTAATTGTATTGAATGTCATTGAATTTGAACAGAGTGATCACTGTTAAATTTTCCAAGGAAAGGCAATCTATAATTTTTTTCATGTTCTATTAGTACACAAGGTTTTGGCCCAGGCCCATATTATCTTGCTCAGAAAACACATTGAACAAAAGCGCCTTGAGGTTTACCAATACTTCTTTCACGTTATCACATTGAATCTTTCCATTGATGATAAGGCTCATTGGTAAAAGGCACAAAACCAAGATCAAATAGAGTGAAAATGGTATCATCACTACATTCATCCATAAAGTATGCACCATTATTCCATTTGCTCAACACAGCAAACATTGTTCACATCCGAACGGGTTTCCTTCTGATGAAACATTAAACTGAAATTGCTTCTATAAAAAGTTGGGCAGCAGGCTGAGCTCTTACTAGCTTGAGCATAATCTCACAAAACAAATGTTTACAGCATTTCAGCACATGGACAAATATATTCTGTCCCTTATCCATGACAGAATTGCTCAGAACCAAATAATACAACACCTTGGTGGCTTCCACAATATCGGGTAAAACAGGATTGGCCAAAAGTACTTATTTTAACAGGAACTTTAAGACATCTCAAGTGTGAAATTATTTACATTACAAAAACTATCACGTAGATTTACTTTAAGTTAAAAAAACATATGTGAAGGAAAGTTAAGAGATCATAAGTAAATACTCACCTTCAACATTAGAATCTCCATCTACATTGCAAAAAAGGGTTAGTTTAGTTAGAACGCTAGATCAAATTAAAAGATTTCTTAACATTGTTGGATGATTATCTACGGAACTTGGAAACGAGATTATGGATGGCAAGGTGCTAATGTTTATTGATGACATAATGAAATAGTTGCACTTCCAGTAATCTATATGACCATTCACATGCTAATGAGCATCCTCATAATTGAAGGAAGCATGAAATTTTTCTAGTCAACCTTCCAACTTCTTTTAGAAATAACTGGAAAATCACGAGTTTTTCATTATTCCCCTTCACGACCCTGGTTTTCAACGATTTTCGAAATGCCTCTTCCCAACCCTCTCTCATTAGGTTGTTAAGCTTATGTCATGACCGTACAATGATGAGGTATTATGCTTGCATTTATTTGATTGCAGTAATTTAGGAAAGTAATAAAAGTGCAGGAAAATTAAGGGGCATTGCGCAGTTTTTACTAGCCCAAATAACAAATTTTATATATCCCTTTATATAAAAAAGCTCTGTTGATATTGAATATTGGGAACTTCAGGATCTCCTCAGTAACAAAACACAGACATACATAGACCTTGGATACCTTGGAGCAAATATCATGGATGTAATCAATAAATTTTTCGGGATATCCTGTGAAGGAGAGGGTTACAATTGTACCACTGTCATAGTCACAATAAACAAAAAATGATGAGCCAAATAAAACCGAAGGGACAACTGGGAAATATGCTTGAGATTTTCTTTACTCAACAAATGCCCCCATTTTTCCTCAAACGCCTTTGTCAACCCCCCAAAATTGAGAAGTTCACATAATTGACGAGCAGGCATGAATCAACCACTAGCAGAATATAATTGCTCGAAGGGAGTTGACAAATGGCACTTCCGAAATAAAGAAAACATCGGTATTTTTGAGTTTTGCCTTTACAATAAATGGGAAAATAGAAGAGTTGAGCATAGAATGTACGAGTAGCATCCACTTTCTTTTGGAAGTGAGCGTAGTTGCATAACCCTGGGATTGTGAAATGCATCATAAATTTGATATTGTCGAACAATATCTTCAGAAAACTCTACAACATTCACAAAAGAACAAAGTTTTGATCAAGAGGAGGATACAATATCATTGCATTTTGACGAGTGTTTTTCCCAGTTGAACCTACCTGTTGTCATGATCTGAAGTTGTCTTCCTGTATAAACAGGCAAATTACAAAAGCTTTAAATTCTCTCACAAAAGATTAAATTCGGTAATTTCTTCCATACATCCATAATATTCTCCATGTTCCAATGGTTTACCAACATTCAAAATTTCTCAAGGAAAAAGGTATATGAAGAAGACACAAATGAGGTGGAATAAGAGAATACTCAGGCTCAATTAATTTATTTTTAAAGAAAGCAATGAGCTCCAAGAACTTGTCCATACCATTTTTCTAGCTTTCAAGCATCTAATTATAGACTATAGTGGCAAACAGAAAGGAACAAATCAGGGAAACTTTTTGAAGAACATCCACAAACAAATAAAAAACTTTGACTTGCTTTTGTTATCTTCGTTATATGGCGCATAATTGGAAAGAGGATAATAGAGATGTTCCATTATTTTCCAATTTCTTGATCCAGATTGTTACTCTCAATTAAGTTCTATATGTAAAGCTTCAATATCTTAATCTTCAGCCTATAGATACATATTTCTGTTGGGGCATTGACATAGAATTGGACAGTATGTCCACTGGAGATATAAAATTATCAATACATAGTAGAAGTGCATTTCCTTTCCTCTTGGCTTTCCAATGTGAATTAAAACTGAAATACTGAATAGATATCTCAATTTTGATGCTATTATACCTACATACAAAACAACCCTATAAGTGAATACTTCGAGAGAAACTTGTTACCCCAAAACAACGGAGCACTAGAGAAACATGTTTGGTAAGTGGATATAAAACATTGATAGAGCCTTTGAATTTCTTCATATTGTATGCCTCGTCCTGTGTCAGAAACTGAAACAACAAAAAATATGAATCTTTAGACAAATTCTCTTAATTTCAGAATACAAAATACTTCCATTATGGTTTAATGAGCAGGAAACGTTTGCTTACTTGACAATTGGAAAGAGGATAATAGAGAAGTTCCATTATTTTCCAATTTCTTGATCCAGATTGTTACTCTCGACAATGAATCTCCATTTATGCAACTCCTAATGGCATTTCCTATCAACTAGAAAACAATCTGTCCCCGTGAGTCTAACATGTTTTTTCAGGATTTTGCGACCATGTCCTAGAGGAAACGCAAAAACTAATACATTGAAAAGAAATAAGATCTCTCATGACTAGGATATTTTTCTTATACATATATGGTCTGAGTATATGTATGCCATCATAAAATAAGTTCATTTTTCCCAAAAGAAGAAGGGATGCATGACTAAAGGATAAGATTCTGACATAAGATGTTATTGATTTCAATTGCTCCACAGTAAGAAGGAAATATAAGATGCAGAGATTTACAGATAAGCACAGTTCACTCAAAATGAAATAAGAGGATCTATTATGCGTAGAATATTTTTGTTCATTTTGATTGCTCAAGCATATCAATGTCATAAAAGAACATGTCCGGTTTTCCAGCAATAGAGCTTCATGGCTAAATAATAGGATTCAGCAATTTTATCACGCCATGATTTCTTATATATTTATTTGGGAAGGCAATAACTCGATCTCTAATCAATCAGATATTTTTCTTCATTCCACAGTTCAAGAATATGAAAGCGATAGAAGAAGACATTCATGTGTTTTCCAAAGAGAGGGGGCCATGGCAAACGGATATCAGAATTCAGACGTACGGCGTGACTGATGTCATGCTTTCGCTACTGTAATGAAAGAAAGAAAGACAACCAACGCAGAAATTTACTTCTAACCACAGTTTTGTTGAGGAGAAATAAGAGGATTTCTTATCAGAATGATGTTTTCTTCGTTTTTGAGTAGGGGTCAAGCATATGAATATGATCAAAGATTTTGTCTAGAGCGGAAGGGTTCATGGGTAAAGAAGGATTCACACATATTATGTTCTATTGCAAAGAGAGGAATGTACTTCAAAGGAAATCTTACCCTACATGAATATGATTAGTCAAAGGCGCTTATGAGTTTCCAGAGAGAAGGTACATGACAAAAAGGATATTAGGATTCAAACATTCCAGTTTCTCTAGTGTAGAAAAAGAAAGATGAAAATGTAAAGAAAACGCTTACACCATATGAATATGATCAAAGAATACATTTAGATTTCCATATACAATGAAGAACTCAATTCATATGCTCTCTCTCCTGTAAACAGAAAAGAAGTTTTGTAAAGGAAAAGCTTATCAGGACGTATGACTCCGAGGTTTTCAAAAAAAATAGCCTCATGGCTAAAAGGAGTACGTCTCAGACAGTATTATAGAAATTTTATTGATTGTAATATTCCTTCTACTGTGAAGAAAAACGAAGTTCCTAAAGAAATATATTATTCAGCCATTATCACACAAATGCTACTGATTATCCTCTCTCTCTCTACATTAAAGAAAAATCTTACAGTATGACAGGCTGAGTAACCATCCAGAGGCAAATTATTTGAAGTTGATATTGGAGATCTTTCCATGTTTGGAGAAACCATAACTTAGGTGTGATCCGTCTTCAGTAGAATGGAACCTAATTCGACACCTTTTTATACATATAAATATATATATATATATATAAATATATATATATATATATATATGCAGAGGAAGGAACCGAAATCTAAGAAGAGTTCAATTGTAGAGATTCATCGTCTTAGTTTATGCGAGACAATAACTAAAGAGATTCATAGTCTGTGTTTCGATATTCAGAAAAAACTCTTCAAAGGACATCCATGTAGAAGAAAAACTACATTCAGAGAATGCCTTTATTAGATTGTTGCAGAGATTCATCTTGATTTCAATTTCCATTCGAGGAATACATGTACGTACGTACATATGCACATAGCTAAAGACGTGGGGGATTAAAGTTGGAAAATATTCGGAAAATATTCAGACACATACACGAACTAGGGATTAGAGTTGCAGAAACTTCGCAAAGCTTTCCTGGCGACGGCGAGGAAGCAGTTCTGAGTTTTGTATGTTTCAGTCGTAAAAGAAACGAGAAAACTATGACAGATGCTTGTTGGCGCCAATAATCGTGCCACATACATACACAGTTACACTATAGGGAAAAGTACCCGGATACCCCTACCCCTGGAAGCTCGTCTATTTACCAGAATGCCCCTGGAAGTTCCAATTTTACCAAACTACCCCTATGTCAAAAAAATTACACTTTATAAAGTAATTATACACTCAAATCTACAAGCCCTATTTACGAAAGATGGAAGAAATGGAGTGTATAATTACTTTATAAAGTGTAATTTTTTGGACATAGGGATAGTTTGGTAAAATTGGAACTTCCAAGGGCATTCTGGTAAATAGACCAACTTCCAGGGGTATCCTGGTACTTTTGCCTATTATTTATATATATGTATATGTATTACGTATTATGTATATACATATATCTTTGGTCAATGTTTGGAAATTTACGAAAATACCCCAGGCCGCCTTCACCAAATTGCTTCCCTTTCCATCCTCATTATCGTTTGGCGCAATTACCGACGGTAATAATCTCCCCCCAATGATGGGGCTATGAGCAACGGATGAACTTGTGGCAATGCGAGGAACTCTAGATGTTGTGAGCGACATCAGAGCATGAAGATAGAAATAAAGATCAAGGAGACAATGATGAGGCGAAACGAGAATACTAGATTGATGTGTCAATGACTGCTGTTGAATCCCTTGAAAGGGACCAAGGATGTTACAATTATTTATACAATTTCCAGGATTGAATATCTCTAGAATATACTCGAGAATATACGTTAGCCTATCTTTGGCTGCCTGGGCCATCGAGAATTTACCTAAATGAGCACTAAAAGTGACTCCCAGATATACATATGATCCAACTACCTCGACTGGTTTATGAGAGAGGAGTATTTGACACTTACTCCTAACTCGAGACGATGTGTAAAAGATAAGGGCTTTAGTTTTCGTTAGATTCATTACCAATCCTTGTGGGGGTAAAAGTGATATAGGGCATTAAGGTGCTTTTGTAGGTCATGTTCTGAGAGCGAGAGCACAACTATGTCATCAGCATAGAGTAAGAGACTAACTTGTGTGTCCCCAATGGCAACTCCGTTGCCTCTCTTACGAGCAAATAAAATCAGTGATATCATGAATGTAGATCCCAAAAAGTGTTAGTGATAGGGAGCAACCCTATTTTATGCCAATGGTGCTGGTGAAGCAATCAGAGAGGTCACGTGGGCATCTAACACACCCAAAGACTTGCTCATATAGAGCATAGATGGCCCAAATCATGTCAGTTGGTATCTGTAAGCTTTTAAGCCTATCAAACAACCTCTCCCTGGGATCTGTGTCAAAGGCTTTGCGAAAGTCCACAAAGCAACAATATAGTTTCTTCTTGTGGGCCTTCGTCTGGTCAATTAAGCATCTAAGTGTGAAGATATGGTTAATAATGGAGAAGGCTTGTCTAAAGCCAGCTTGCTCATGTGCTCGAAAACTTAAGGTCTCCATATAATCATTGAGCTCTGCTTCCATTGTAACTGCACCATATAGTTTAGCGAGCGGATGACCTATCATGATGGTCCTATATGTATTTAGGTCCATTGGGTCCCCTCCTTTACATATAGGGGCCACTATGTTCATGGTCCACTGTGGTGGAAAACCCTCGGCGAGGGTGCGGTTGAAGATTAGGGTGAGAAAATGAGCTAGGCACTTTTGAGCATATATTATGTGTTCGGCTCGCAATCTTGTGTGGTCCATGGACTTCCTATGTTGTAATTTTTTTATGACCTTCGTGACCCTAGAGGTCGTGAAAAGTGTCCCCGTGGTAGGTCGAGGTGTGGAAGGCATTGGAATGGGTGGTTGGTTTGGGACGTGGTTACTAAGTCTCTCTATATATGTGTGCCAAGTGTGGGGATCCTCGATGGGTGTTTGTGGTCTTGGTTCTCGTAGTCTCTTCCATGCAAGGGCGCAGTCCCCATGAGCATGTGGTAGAGTTCCCTATATTGAGATGCTTCCCAAGTTCATCTTTTACGATGTGTCATCTTGCGCATCTCTTTGCGAGCTTGCACTAAGGAAATAATACCACTAAGTCGCGACACTTTAAGTTGTCTATACAAAGTTCTACAATCTTCATCATAGGACCTATTTTGTGGCATAGACCTTATTCTATTTTGATTGGAGTGTTTCGTGTATGGGAAGCTACTAACCGTTGTTGAGTGAAGGATGTGCATGAGTTCTAACTTCTATAGTTAGGTTCTCTAAAGGCAAGGAAGAATCAATAGAGGAGAGTTAGGCTTGAACATGTCGGGAGTAGATGCTAGAGAACTCATGCGTGAAATGTATGGTGGTGTGATGGTTTGGTTGACTAGAGTTGGTGGCGTTGGAGGGGTCTCACTTTAGCTCAAAGTATAGGAAGTTATGGTCTGTACCAATAGGACATGGGGCCACCCAAAAGGAGTTAATCATGTGGGTAGCTTCAAGGCATCCTATGAGGTAATCAACTGTGCTTTCCCCTCCATGTGGGAAACATGTGAGCTCTTCCAAGCCCAATTACTTGGCCAAACCATTATATATGATCAACTGGTGTCGACTTCCAAGTTCAAGCAAATGATGGCCAAAGCTTGTGGCGTTTGCACCAAGTTGATCTTTTAACCTACGTGTGATGCCTATGGCTAAAGCGTTGACATTCACCATTTCTAGGTTTTTATACATCTGAAATAGTGTGGATTGTCGGGATTGGGTTCTCTCATTGAAGTCTCCTACGAGGAAGACTTCCCCTTGGGAAGAATATTAGATTATGTCATTCGATAAAGGTTCGTATGGAGAATGCCCAGGTGGCGCTCCTTCATCAACTATACTCGCCTCTCCAACCATATTATATCGGGATCCTTTCGGGGGAAAGTAACAAATGGCGATAAATATTGCCTGATCTTTGCCTATGAGGACTTTCACCCACATAAAACGGGTTTCTGAGTCTATCTTTAGTATTTGAAATGTATGCTTTAGCCACCCCCTTGCCTTGTGAGCTAATATTAACTATACCCCCCCCCCTTGTATTCTTATACATCTCAATAGTGTATCTTCGATATTGCCCTTGATAGTAAATGAATAAATGATAGCCATATTTGCCAAGTCTATCCCGTCACACACTAGAGCACCCCAACCCCCTCTTTCATACTAAAAAAGTTGAGAGAAGGTTGCATGATGCCCCGTCTAGAACTTAAACAACTTTTATATTGATTGTAAAATATATATTATTCCAGCAAGCATATGATTTGATGTTGTTCCTATTAGCCCAACCTCATTCACATGTAAGCAACATTTCAACATAAATGAAGCCTCCATGAGGTGCAAGTATGGTCATCTTATCACTGGCATTTGTTGGTATCATGCAAGCCTTCGTTTTGTTAGGAGAAAACCACATAACACAATGTCTCCCATGTAAAAACTAGAGATTTCAACAGCCTTGATGTTGTATGACAAATAAGGTGTTGGGGCCTGTCCACTCAAGTGGAGCCCACAATGTTAAGTCGGCTAAACGTCGAATACAACTTAAAACTAATTAGTTACATTTAAATATATAAATATATATATATATGTATGTATGTATGTATGTTTCCTCTCTTTCTTTTTTTGTATGTTTTTGGGCGTGTGTCTTTTTTGTTTTGTTTTGTTCAGGTGTGAAAACAGATTCGAAAAAGGACGTTGCCCTACAAGGCTGAGGGAAGAGGGGCAGACGCAAAAACTGTGACAACGAAAGAGAGTGCAGAAAAAAATCAGAGAATATACAAGTGTGATACAATCTGATTTTGTGAGTGAAAAAAAAAAACTGAGAGTAAAAACAGAAAACTGAGAGGGAAGTCTTCGAGAAAGACAGAGAAAGATAGAGAAAAACGAAGTGCATAAGAAAACATATCTAAGAGGCTGAAAACAGAGATTCGACAAAAAGAGGTGTGTAAGAAGACACAAGAAATCAGAAGTGAACAAGTGAACAAGTGTGAGAGCTCGAGAACAAGGTGATCGAGAACGAGAACTCGTTGCAAGTGTAAAGACGGAGATCTAGTGAGGTGTTGTTTGGACCACAACAACTCTTCCGTTTACTCGTAACAGGTTTACTTGTTCGTGTTTCTTTTGGGTTTTTCTTTTGGTTGTTTATCTTATTTGGTAGGGTGAACATTGTATCCAAGGCGGTAGCCTTGAAATATAAGTGCATATCTCTAGAGTAAACTCTTGAGGCTATATACGCCTTGTACACTCAGAAATTAGTGAATTTGTTTTGGAACCTAAGGTTCCCGTGGTTTTTCCCAATTTTTGGGTTTTCCACGTTAAAATTTGGTGTACTCTCTTTTTGTGTTGTGGTGTTGTTTATTTTGATTCTTGAGTTGGTATTATGAATCATCCCGATTCCGCTCCATATCCCCATCAAGTGGTATCAGAGCAAGGTTCATACCCTCCGCAAAGACTTGGAATATGGATGAATCATTAGGGGGGATGATTAAATTAACGGGATCCAACTACTCCATTTGGAGATCTAAAATGAGAGACATGTTGGTGTGTAAAGACATGTGGCTGCCCGTACTACATGGTCAAAGCAAACCTGAAGACATAAATGCATCAACTTGGGAGGCAATGCATCTAAAAACAACATCATATATACGTTGTTTCATAGATATGAGTCTATATAACAATTTTGTAGATGAAACCAAGGCACACGAACTATGGGGGAAAATAGAAACCATGTTTCAGACTAAAAATGCCTTGAATAGGGTCTCGGTGTTTAGGAAACTTGTAAGACTTAGATACCAAGATGGCTCTAGTATGGCAGAGCATCTTAACACTTTTCAAGGACTTGTAAGTCAAACAATCTCCCTAGAAATACCTTTAGCACATGAGGTGTTGACTTTGTTGTTGTTAGGCTCTCTCCCAAATAGTTGGGAAACCCTTGTCGTGACGCTTGGGACCGCAACACAATATAAGGAGCTAACATTGGATTCGCTCAAATCGAGTCTTTTGCATGAAGAAGCACGACGAAAGGAGCGTGAATCTAATAATGAGGAAGCCTTGCTCATAGAAAAGAATCCCGATAGGGGAAGACGCCATACTCGGGGTCCACAAGGTCATAGAAATAATGATGAGGGGAGGTCAAAATCTAGAGGTAGGAAAGACTTCAAGAAAGACTTCACGTGTCGTTATTGTGGTGGTCCAAACCATTATGAGAGAGACTGTTGGTAGAAAAAGAAAGACCAAAAGAAAGGAACCACCGACAATAAGAGCAATGACCCCACTACAGCCACTTGTGATGGCGACATTGTCATTGCATGTGATGATGCGTGTGCTAGCTTAGCATGCCAACAAACTGATTGGATTATTGACTCGGGAGCCTCGTATCACATTACTCCATATCGAGAGATGTTCTCGACATATGCCGGTGGTGACTTTGGTAAAGTCAAAATGGCGAACCACGGCATAACAGAGGTTGTTGGCATGGGAAATATAATTCTAACCACGGACACGGGTTGCAAACTAGTATTAAATGATGTTAGGCATGTACCGGACATTCGGCTGAATATTATTTCAGCCGGTAAGCTTGATGATGAGGGTTACACAAATTCCTTCGGTGAAGGAAAATGGAAGCTCATCAAAGGCTCGCTAGTATTAGCAAGATGCCTAAAACAGAATTCTCTCTACGTAATGCGTGCTATGGTGTCCAATGGGGAGGTGAATGTAGCCGATAAGGAAGTTCCCATTGAATTGTGGCACAAGAGACTTGGGCACATGAGTCAAAAAGGACTCGAGATGCTAGCTAGAAAGAACATCCTACCTGAGATAAGAGGTATGCACTTAGAAACTTGTGTTGATTGCTTGGCCGGCAAACAACACAGAGTTGCCTTTCAACATCTGCCCCCAAAAAGAAAATCTCAGCCATTGGAATTGGTGCACACGGACTTGTGCTATATGAAAGATAGAACTCTTGGGGGAGCATTGTACTTTGCCACATTTATCGATGACTTCTCGAGGAAGTTGTGGTGCTTTGCATTAAAGACTAAAGATCAAGTGTTTGAAATCTTTAGGAACTTTCATGTAAGTGTGGAAAGAGAAACAGGAAGAAAGCTGAAATGTATCCGTGCCGATAACGGCGGTGAATATCAGGGACGATTTGAGGAATATTGTCATGAGCCCATGGTATTAGACTAGAGAGAAGTGTCCCGAAAACACCTCAGCACAATGGCGTGGCTGAGAGGATGAATAGGACAATTTGTGAGCGGATAAGATGCATGCTATCCCATTCAAAATTACCGAAATCTTTTTGGGGTGAAGCAATGAGGACTGCCGTTGACCTCATTAATCTGTCCCCATCAATCCCTTTGGATGGTGATGTACCCGAAAGGGTTTGGACAGGTAAGGAGGTGTCATACAAACACTTAAGAGTGTTTGGTTGCAAGGCTTATGTCCACATCCCAAAAGATGAAAGATCCAAGCTTGATGACAAATGCAAACCATGCATATTTTTGGGATACGGCCATGAGGAATTCGGCTATAGACTTTATGACCCAATAGAGAAAAAGGTCATTATAAGCAGGGATATGGTATTCCTTGAGGATCAAACCTTACAAGATCCGGAGCCGAATGAAATGCCGAATCTCACCCCTGATTTTTCAGTCACTGAACACCCAATGCCTGCCCAGACACACAAGGTCATGGGGGAGATACCGAGGAGTATGATGATATGGCTGATGATGCAGCCAACGATGATGACGGGCAATATCATGACCATCATACTCTAGGTGACAATTCAGCAACTCCTCCGGAAGAAGAAGAGGTTAGAAGGTCTATGAGACAAAGAAGACCTTCTACTAGATACAACCCGCATGAATATGTGATGCTTTCAGATGGAGGAGAGCCAGAAAGCTTTAGAGAAGCTATGGCAAATGATCATAAGGAGGAATGGCTTGATGCCATGAATGATGAGATGAAGTCTTTGCTAGACAATCACACTTATGATCTTGTAAAGCTGCCTAAGGGCAAGAGAGCGTTGAAAAACAAATGGGTTTACAGGCTCAAGACTGAGGAACATTGCTCACAACCAAGATACAAGGCAAGATTGGTTGTGAAAGGGTTCAGCCAGAAAAAGGGAATTGATTTCGAGGAGATTTTCTCACCAGTGGTGAAGATGTCCTTGATCATAGTTGTACTTGGGATCGCTGCTAGTCTCGATCTGGAAGTTGAGCAACTTGATGTAAAAACCGCCTTCCTCCATGGCGATTTGGAAGAAGAGATTTACATGGATCAACCCGAAGGATTCAAAGTCAAAGGTAAGGAAAACCTGGTATGCAAGTTAAATAAGAGCTTGTATGGCCTAAAACAAGCTCCTAGACTTTGGTACAAAAAGTTTGACTCTTTTATGCTGAACCATGGGTATAATAGAACAAACACAGACCATTGTGTGTTTGTTAAGAAATTCCCAGATGGGGATTTTGTCATTTTGCTCCTGTATGTTGATGATATGTTGATCGTTGGTCAAGACACCAACAAGATTGAGAAGCTGAAAAAGGAACTCAGCAAATCTTTTGCAATGAAAGACTTGGGACCAGCCAAGCAAATCCTTGGGATGAAGATAACCAGGGACAGGGCAAATAAAAGACTTTGGCTATCTCAAGAAAAGTACATTGAGAAGGTACTTGAGAGATTCAACATGGCTAAGAGTAAGCCGGTCAACACTCCACTCGCGGGCCACTTTAAACTTAGCTCAGCTCAATGCCCTACGAGTGATGAAGAGCAAGAAGAAATGACACAAATACCATATGCCTCTGCAGTCGGCAGTTTAATGTATGCTATGGTATGCACGAGGCCGGACATTGCTCACGCAGTTGGTGTAGTGAGTCGTTTCCTCTCAAACCCTGGAAAAGATCATTGGGAAGCAGTGAAATGGATCTTGCGATATCTGAGGGGTACCTCAAGAGTCTGTCTAAAATTTGGTGAGAACCAAACTATATTAGATGGATATACAGATGCCGATATGGCTGGTGATGTTGACTCCAGAAAGTCTACATCTGGTTACCTAATGATCTTTGCAGGGGGAGCAGTCTCTTGGCAATCGAGATTGCAAAAATGTGTGGCATTATCCACAACGGAGGCCGAGTATATTGCTGTCACAGAAGCTAGTAAGGAATTGTTATGGCTAAAGAAATTCCTACAAGAGTTGGGGCTGACTCAAGAAAAATACATCTTGTATTGTGACAGCCAAAGTGCTATACACTTAAGTAAGAATTCTTCCTTTCATTCCAAGTCAAAACACATAGATGTTAGATACCATTGGATTAGAGATGTGCTTGAAGAAAAGCAAATGCACATTGAAAAGATTCACACAAATGAGAATGGTTCTGACATGATGACAAAATGTTTGTCAAGGGAGAAGCTTGAAGTTTGCAAACAAAAGGCAAACCTAGTTGTGCCTCCCACTTGAGATGGAGGGGGAGAATTGTTGGGGCCTGTCCACTCAAGTGGAGCCCACAATGTTAAGTCGGCTAAACGCCGAATACAACTTAAAACTAATTAGTTACATTTAAATATATATATATATATATATATATATATGTATGTATGTATGTATGTTTCCTCTCTTTCTTTTTTTGTATGTTTTTGGGCGTGTGTCTTTTTTGTTTTGTTTTGTTCAGGTGTGAAAACAGATTCGAAAAAGGACGTTGCCCTACAAGGCTGAGGGAAGAGGGGCAGACGCAAAAACTGTGACAACGAAAGAGAGTGCAGAAAAAAATCAGAGAATATACAAGTGTGATACAATCTGATTTTGTGAGTGAAAAAAAAAAACTGAGAGTAAAAACAGAAAACTGAGAGGGAAGTCTTCGAGAAAGACAGAGAAAGATAGAGAAAAACGAAGTGCATAAGAAAACATATCTAAGAGGCTGAAAACAGAGATTCGACAAAAAGAGGTGTGTAAGAAGACACAAGAAATCAGAAGTGAACAAGTGAACAAGTGTGAGAGCTCGAGAACAAGGTGATCGAGAACGAGAACTCGTTGCAAGTGTAAAGACGGAGATCTAGTGAGGTGTTGTTTGGACCACAACAACTCTTCCGTTTACTCGTAACAGGTTTACTTGTTCGTGTTTCTTTTGGGTTTTTCTTTTGGTTGTTTATCTTATTTGGTAGGGTGAACATTGTATCCAAGGCGGTAGCCTTGAAATATAAGTGCATATCTCTAGAGTAAACTCTTGAGGCTATATACGCCTTGTACACTCAGAAATTAGTGAATTTGTTTTGGAACCTAAGGTTCCCGTGGTTTTTCCCAATTTTTGGGTTTTCCACGTTAAAATTTGGTGTACTCTCTTTTTGTGTTGTGGTGTTGTTTATTTTGATTCTTGAGTTGGTATTATGAATCATCCCGATTCCGCTCCATATCCCCATCATAAGGTACCACTGGGGTGTGGGTGTGTGTGTGTGTTTTAGAACTTCAATGCAAGTAAGAAGGGGGGGGCGTGTAAGTAAAGGTTCGTATATATCGTATAAAGGCAATATTAACCTGTGTTTTCTTGTGCTTTAGCACAGAATGTCTTGTTCTAAAGGTAGCTTCATCATCCACCAAAGGATAATTTTGATCCTTTAGAAAAATAAATATATAATACTTGGCTCTAATGAGAAGGCAAAGTATCATTCGGCTTTTGGATGCAATATATTCACACGGAGGCAACGTATCCCTTTTGCTTTGGATGCACACACTTCAATTCACAACCTGTGCATTCGATATATTTTTGGTTTGGAAAATGCTCGTATCATACGTGATATATGAGGAGGAGTAAATTAATTGCATCCGAGGGAAGAGGGAACATTGTATATACATAATGAAGTAGGCCTTTTGTCCTAATGTACATTTAATAGGTATCCCTCTGAATGAGCTTTACATATGTATGTATAGATAGATAGCGTTTGGCGTGCAAGTGTGATTTGGGAGATTATTCACGGCTCCATCTATACATAGCATAGGCCTGGTTAGGCAGTGGGGCGGGCGGAGATGTCAAGGCGACGTCCAAACGATGATGGCAGTAGAAGCAGCAGCCGGGAAACGAAGGGAGTACGTGTGGATGAAGATGGATATTATCAAGTGGAGGTGAGGGTGGTGTCAGCCGAAGGTCTGAGGCGGGTGGCGTGGTTTGGAAAGAACCAGCCAGTGGCCGTTGCATGGGTCAACCCACTGGCGGCACGACGTACGGGCGTGGCCCGGGACGGCGGCTCCGACCACCCCGTTTGGAATGAGCGCCTCCTCGTACCCTTGCGCCGGGATCAGCTCTTAACGTCCCCGACAACTTGGGCACTCAAGGTTCAGATCCTCCACCACCACACCGCCTCCTTCTTCTGTGCCCGCCTCCGCCTCCGCCTCCGCCATCCCATCGGCACCGCCATCATCCCCGCCGCCCACATCTTGCAGGCTGCGCACAGTACTGCTGCTGCCCAGGAATACGATACTACTTCTATCCTGAAGTATCCTCTTCGGGGCTTCTTGGGGCGGCCCCATGGTGCGCTCAACCTCATCGTGCGCCTCCACAACTACGCAGCTGTTGTTGCGCCAGAAATACATCCGCAGATACTACCTGCGGACGACCACGAATTAGGAGGCGGTCACAAGTCGTCAGCGCAGGAGAGACCCGCTCTTATTGGAAGCGACAGCAACGATAACAATGTTCCAATGACAGCCCCCGGTGGGACAACAACTCCCATGCTGTCAGCACCTGATCAGCTACTACTACCAAACTCTTCGACCATCAGTGACGACCGTCGTCCGCCTACTAACCCTAAGTCCGACCCCTGGCCCTCCCGGCTGAAGCCAAACGTAGTTTATGATACACATAGTACTTTGGATTTTCCTATGCCTACTACGGTACCACCCACCAATCGTCTTCCTGCCAGAACTTCACAGCAGTATTCCAATACCCTGCCACGTCCGGAGCCACCTGCCCCCCGGCCACAGCTAGGCGAAGACATGGCACCGGCGGCAGCAGTAGCAGCTAGTGGCGGCGGCCTGCTTCCGCATCCGACAGCGCCCCCCGCTTATATCTACATGAACCCAAAGTTACGGCATCCGCGTCCTGGTCTGGCTGGCCCTGTTGATCTGGAGCGGCAGCATGAACCGGCGGCAACATCGTCCCAGCCCATCCCCATCCCAACGCTCGGCAATTCACACAAGAAGGATGCCATTGCCAATGAGCACGTCAGAGGATGGACACCATCACCAACAGGAAATATGAATCAGACTCCCGATGCTGATCGGTCGTCGCCTGTATTCCCTCTCTCTGCGACTTCTTTCAGTGCCGCCCCACGTAGCAAAAATGAGAAGAAGAAGAATATCACCAAAAGCAGTTACGGCCCTTCGGCAAAGACCGGTACATCAAATGAATCGAACCATGATGTGCCGCTGCATGGCCAGCCAATATCTCCACGCCATCAATATGGTCATGGATATGATCATCTTCTTCATATTCGTGACCCCGACCATCATCATAATCCGATACTCGTTGATGATCTCTATTCTCCCTACCATGAGGCATACGCACAAGACATGGAGAACCGCATGCATCACTTAATAATATAACAATATTATGAATGCAGTGGCCTCCCTCCCTTTTGCTTATAAAGAAGAATATAACAATTCTTTTATGGTCCATCCCATCCATTGTTTTGGGAATTATACCCCATTCATTGTACAATTCCGACTACTTGCATTCTAATGCTTCATTCAAATATTTCATATTACACTAATTTGTCCCGTAAATATGTAAGTGTATAGGAATATCCACAATAGTATTATTCATGCACATATTTTACATCGTAGTCATTTGTCTCCTAATTACATATATGTATTGGAATATGGATACATAAATGGCTCAATTCCTCCGAGAGGCAACGACATACATTGTTATATAATATATTATATTATTGTGTGATACATGCAGTTCTCCATGTCTTGACCACAACTATGACACCAATGTTGGTTTGCAAGCTTGTTCACCAAGTAGATCATGCATCACACACGGGAGGCAGGCAACTGCATACATAATATTGTTATATAATATATTATTGTGTGAAGCATGCGGTTCTCCATGTCTTGACCACAACTATGACACCAATGTTGGTTTGCAAGCTTGTTCACCAAGTAGATCGTGCATCACACAAACAACATTTAGAAATGTAGTGGTTTTGCAATGTTTTGAATAGTATGGTATAAAGTAGTTAAATTTGGTTCCTTGGGTACTAAGTGAAAACATATTGTATTCAAGAATCAAACACATACATACATATTATATATGCCCATTTATATAATGCTTACATTGATGAAATTCATGGTTTTCAACTCATGGCCCACCAAAGCTACATTTAGCAATGGGCGCAGTTCGGTTTCGGTTTCGGTTTCAGTTCGGTTTCTTGGCCTTGAAACCAAACCAAACCAAACCAAACTGTTTAAATTTTATGAAGCCATTTAAACCGAACCGTTTATGACCAATTTAGAACCAAACCAAACCTATAAACCTTTAAACCAAACCACATAAGCCGAAACCACTAAACGTTGAAATTCAAAATCGAACCGAACTAAAACCGATAAACCAATAAGCCGCTAAACCATGAAATTCAAAACCAAACCAAACCGAAACCAAACCAAACCAGATCATAATATTTGAAACCAAACCAAACGGTTTATTTATCTTTGAACCAATAAACCGTTAAACCATGGCTTAATGGTTTGGTTCGGTTTGAGTTGAAACCGTGCCCATTGCTAGCTACATTCAAACAGTGTGTCCAAAACAAAATACATGTTGACAAGTCATACAATTGTTGGTTGTAAACAATGGTGAACAACTTCTTCTTGGTTTGTCAAAGTTATATTAGACAAACTTATATTCAACATACAAAAGGGGGGGGGGGGGGGGGGGAGAGAGAGAGAGAGAGAGAGAAATGATGGAAGTTACATGGATTTCATGGGACCATTTGGCTACGCAGGTTAGGTGATGTAGCAGTATTGGATTTGGAAATGCATTTGATGGCTCGTAGATTTGCATTATTACGAGATATATGTCAACAAGATCAACCATGGATATCTATGATGCAATATTTTTTGGGGCATGAAGGATTGGTGCATGTCAAAACAAAGATTCGGGCATCCTAGTGGTCATTACTCAATGGAAGTATTCCCCTAAAGATTCGACATTTTATATTTGGACAACATTTGGTAAGATAATGGCAAAATGCATTATCTCTTTTTGAATGGGGGCCATCAAGTGATCGAGAATCTTGTAATTCATGATAGAATGAATTGCTTGTTTCTTCTCGAGTGTTGTTTTGGCATGGGAAAGAGAAGTTGGGATCTCAATCCAATTGTTTATTTCGATTGGGGATTGTACATTTGGAAGATGTGGTTGATAATGAATCTCAAAGGTTGTCCAAAATTGACGATGCCAAGCAATGGTTATGTATTCCCCCAAATTATGGATTTATTTGGGAGGAATTACAAGATATACCATTGTTGCAAGGATATTTGCCATTGAAAACAAATGTTGCACCTTGGGTAGATTGGCGGTTCCAAGATGGTACACGCTTGTTACAAGTCACTACAAATATATTGTATCATCATGCAATGGCATCATTATCTTGGCTATCTCCTAAAGCAACAAAGTTGTGGAATGTATGTAAGTCAGATGCAAGGTGGTGGAAAATATTACAACGTGGTTGACATTCTCATCTACCATTTCGTGCAAAGGTATTCATATGGAGAGTCGTGATTGGTGGGCTCCCATTAGGTTCAGCCTTAAAGAGACGAGGACTAGGGTCTGCACTTGTTTATTTTGCATTGTTACATTGGAGGATAACACACATAAGTTCATTAAATGTCCTATAGTGTGTACCATTTGGAAATACTTATCGGACATTTGGCAAGTTTTAACCCTTTGTTGTTTGAGACCTCAACAATGAGTTTTTTCTCAATATATTCAAAATGGTTCAAATGACGAGATGGAGATATTGTTCCAATTTTTACGTTATTAGGGACTACAACACAATTGGAATATGCATAATGCTTTTATGTTTGATAGTAGACATGGGGTGAAAGTCTATATAAAGAAGTTGAAAGGTATTCTCATGTGGAATTTTTGGATGTTAGAGCTTGTGGAGATCATTTCCTCAAATGTATATTCAGGTTTTTTAATGGCATTACAAGATGTCCCTCTCCCTACATATAGGCATATGATAGGTAGAGGAGACTAAGATGTGTTGTAACTAAGTGGATTTTACATACAATTAACATAATAATGGAGAGAGAGAGAGAGAGAGAGAGAGCTTCTTTCCAACTCAAAGTTGTGCACATCTGGTTGCGAAGAACCTCCACTTCATCCTTGAGAAGAACCCTCACTTTAAAGAGTTCCATGGGTCTAGAGGTTGGTTGAGTATGGTAGTTAGAACACACACGCACACACATCCTTTTTGTCACACTTTGGCCACTTAGTTAGTATATGTATAATGGATATGTATGTAATATGTATTACATACATCCTGAGTTCCGATGGACGGACGGACATGGCAGAGAGCTCTGGCCCGAGCCGAGCCGAGCCGACCAGACACAGAGGCCCAAGTAAGAGAACACAAAGATGGTTTTGGTGGTTCCTATATTTTTTAAACATTTGCATATCTTCTTCGTTCTGTCTGCTCTGCTCATTTGTTCAAGAAATCTTTCGCCGTCCTGATGAGGAAGCACGAAGTAGGGTTTCTTCATAATGATGCACAGAGCAAGCGACAGAAGGTCTCGCCTCTTCCTCCTAAAGCCTCATTGAATCGCTCAGATTGCAATCTAGGTATGTGACTATGACCATCTTTTCTTCTATGCTAAAAAACTCTCAAATTGAGTAAAACTCAAATTATACGTACTTTAATATTTGGTGCCATCACATACTTCAACTTTTTTTTTTTGGGTTCTGATTGTAAGAACTATAATCTCACCTTTATTTTTCGTTTATTTTCCTTAAAATAAACCATCTTTGTTGCAGATTTTACCATAGAAATTGATGGAATAACTGGAAGTGGTCTTCATGAAGAAGGATTTGCATACTGCTGGTCAGGCGCACGAGCAAATATTGGTATCAGAAGAGGCAAGTACTGCTTTGGATGTACCGTTTTGGAGAAGCAAGATGTTACCATGGAAGAAACATCCATGGATCAAAGGAATATATGCAGAGTGGGTTTCTCTGCAGGAGATACTGATGTAGGTAGTCTTGGGGAGTGTTTATATAGTTTCGGCTATGGTGGCACTGGAAAATTCTCTAGCAATGGAGTATTTAATTCCTATGGAGAGAAATTTGGTGTTGGAGATACTATAATATGTGCAGTCGACCTTGAAAATCGATCAAACGCCACCCTTTCGTTCGCCAAAAATGGTGTTTTACTAGGGATTGCTAAAGTTTTTGATGCATCGAGCTTTGAGACAGGCCTTTTTCCTCATGTTCTTCTCAAGAATGTTAAAGTGAAGGTTCTATTAAGCATCAATGATGGATTGGTTCCTTTGGACGGATATAAGTCTTGGGATTGTGCTAGAGACGATGGAAATTATGAGATTGGTCCAAGTCCTGAAAAAGAATGTGAGGTCCTAATGATGGTCGGTTTACCTGGATCTGGTAAGACAACATGGGCTGAGAAATGGGCTAAACAGAATCCTGGGAAGAGATACATGCTTCTTGGTACAAATCTTGCACTTGATCAAATGAAGGTAACGTGGTTCATTTAATTCTTTTTGTTATTGAAAATGATCATTTTATTCTTTTCAATATTGAAGGTGTTTTTTTCTTTTCACCTTGTGAAGGTGATTTGTTCCTTTTGCCATTGAAAATGATATGTCTGTTTTCCATTGAACTTGGTTTATTCCATTCACTATTGAAGATTATTTGTTTGTTTTTCTGTTGAAGATGATTTATTCTTTTTGCTCCATTCCAGATGCCAGGTTTATTGAGGAAGGCTAATTATGGAGAAAGGTTCAAAAGACTTATGGATTTAGCCACGAAAATATTCAACAAACTGCTCGAACAGGCTGCAAAGACACCGAGAAACTACATATTAGACCAAACAAACGTGTACAAGAGTGCGAGAATTCGCAAATTGAAAGCCTTCAAGGATTTTCGCAAAGTGAGTGGAATCGAGACACTTAAATATGCTAACAAATGAAGGCTAAATTGAAACCTGTATGCAATCTTTGCAAGTAATTCTAAGTTGAATTCCCTAAATAACTTTTGCAAAATAGGGGTTTTTCAAGTTTGCCATGTAAAGCTTGCTTTCTTTCTTCTGATGAATCTTTGTTGCAGATTGCTGTGGTTGTTTTTCCTGGTCCACATGAACTTAAGAGGCGAATGTTGGTTAGAACTAAAGAGATGGGCAAGGAAGTTCCAGATAATGCTATCCATGATATGCTCGGTATACTACCAAATTTCTTTCATTTTTAGTGGCTGAAGACTCTTATTGTTATCATGACTACCGTTTTATCTGTTTTTGTGACCATTTCAGTTTTAATACTTTTTTTGTAGCCAATTATGTTCTACCAAACTCAAATGAACCATTTGATGAGGTGTGCTCATAGTTCTATTAAGCTGCACCTATCTTTAAAGATATTTCGTACCTGATAACAATCTTGAAAGGTTTTACGTATTATGTGCATACTAGGTCCGTTTTGTGGAACTGCAAAGACATGATGCAGAGCGGTATTTGATAGATATGAAGAATTCTATACCATCGAAGGATGTCAAGAACCCAGAAACCATTCATATGTTGGGATCTTCACAGGACCAAATTTCAAGAGGCTCATATCTTGCCATTCAAGGTTGTTATATTACAATGCTCAAACTCAAAGGAATTTCAAATTCTGGACAAGTATGTAAATCCTTGTTTGTCTCAAACAGGAATGATGGATTGTCGGCAACCATCTTTGAACAGCTATCAAAGGGAGGGATCTTCTCCAAACTTTGAAGAATATCAGCAATATTATACACCACCAAGCTATTCAAGGGATGAGTCTCTTCCTATTATCCAAGGAAATCAGCAATATTATACAACAAACTATTCAAGAGGGGGATGTACTCGAGTTTTCCAAGAAAATCAACATGAAATTGCTGCAAGCTATTCAAGCAAACATGTTTTCCCAGGAAATCATCATGTTTATGCATTATCAAATCACTATGTAGGAGAGAAATCTGTACAATCATACAGCAGCGATCATCCACAGCCTTTTCCACCCAATCATCCAAGAGATCAAATATTGCTTCCAACAATATACCATGGAAACCATCCCAGTCCTATGGTGAGATCAGCTGGAGGTATTTTATTCTCTTTGATTTTTCAGTGTACTTTTTAAGTGCTCAATCATGGGTTATAAAAATCTATTCTATTCTCTTGCTTGTGTCATTAGTGTAGAGTTATTTATAAAATTTTAATGTTTACATGTGCCGAAATGCATTATTTTGATGTTATAAGCTTGCATTCCATGGATGTGAACATTACTTTCATTCTCTTCTTTTATGGTTGTGGTTCAACCTTCAACTGTATCTTCTTTGCACTCACCTGTGTTCAGGTGCTATGATTTCACCATTATATGGTGAGAGGAGAGGATCAACTATGGAGCACCAAACTTTATCGGGTGCTTGTACAATAAATCTGCCTGGACAATCAACTTATTCAGCACCAGAGGGACCACATTATCGTTACTGATGTTTAGGAATGAGAGTCAAGACGATTGACTAAAATGACCAGAATTATATAGTGGTCCTTTCTGTCCTAATTTAAGGCATGCTTGTAAATTATATGTTTATAACTAGAAGTGTAGTACACTTTTATACATTCTTTTTGTCACTTTTGAGGGTGCCTACTAGTTTTATGCATATATTGGATATCCCTATGGATGAAATATATACATCATCATATCACAATTACCTCCATATGTGTCATGTATTTCTTCATGAAGGATCATTGCACAAAATAAGTTTTATCCTTTGGTTCTATCCATCATTAGTTCAGTACGCAATGTACATTTGGCTTTGCAAAACATGCATTTATGCATTGTCCAAACAAAGAGTGGGAGCATGCCTACTTTCAAAGTTCATCATCATGCCCAATCTCCTCTTTAGATGATGTACAACTTTCCCCTATCTTCATACATAGTCTATATTTATAGCATCAATGTTCATTCATTATCGTACAAGTGTACAAGGGTGAGGTGGGGCTACAAGTGAACCAGTGAGAGTTCTTACATTTGGAATAATTTATCATTGTCCCAATAGTTCAATCAATGCCCTCTAGTCTATTCTCATACCTCGTCTTATCCCATCGATGATGTGAAAAGAGGCAATGTAAACTACCTCAACAAGATTTTTATTTGAATACAACTAGCGTTGTAGTTCATGCTTTTAAGCATCTCACATGTGGAGTAACTTATTAAAATGAAACTCAAATCTCTAAAATTATTCTTTGTACATGTGAGCATAAAAAAAAATGTAGGGTGGGGTGTCTACTTGAGAAGCATGGAGAATCACTTGTCAGCTCTTTACATTGCGTCAAATTGTTACTTTGGGCCCCATAGGTCAGGTTACTTGCCTTTGGAGAATGATGATAAATCAGCATACTAATGTTGTCGCGAGTGTATCTTAATGAAGAACCCTTTGAGCTCGTTTTTTGTTAGATGCAAACCATGTCTTCCATCTATTGGAATGTGAGTTCCAAAAAAATGCATATAATTATTGATGTGTCATTCATGGAAAAACTATATACAAGCAAGACAATGTGTACAAATAATATAATACCATGCTCAAAAGTCCTTTGCATGTGTGCATGATCCACCTTTTGCAATTTGACAACGAGATTGGGTACTCTAGTTTTGCTATTCTTAAAGTATCAACTTAAATAAAGCAAAATGCTTAATATGTTAAAGAAAATATAGCCCTTTCAATTATATATTTCATGCAATGATTAAAGAAACAAATAATGAAAGAAACGTCCACCACATTCACTTATAGTTTGATTTTTCATGATAAACTTGCTATTATGCCTAATGCCGATTGCAACTATACTAGATCAAGTTAGTTAGCTTGGCTCATGTTTCATTCAAATCTAACCATGGTTTACCAACACTTTATAATTAATGGTTGAGAAACAATACAAATTTCCCCCATTGATGTAAATGTTATATGTCATTCTGGTTAGTAGATTTTCAATCAAGTGTCAATATATACAATGTTTGACATTGATGATATTTCGTCTTTGTTGGCCTCCTACATCTCAATAGACGTGTAAAGTAGAATGTACCATGCTCCTGGGATTTTAGAACCATAACATCATCTCTTGCACAAAAGTATGTAAGCTCCTAATGTCTATTAAGATTATGATGATGATGATGTTTTAGTCTCTTTGGGAGGCCATACCCATGACCTATGGAACCCAAAAAAGGGCATTGTAAGAGAGTTTCATTTCAATGCACAAAGATGATGATGCATGAGAGGCCCAACAAGACTCATGCATGGACCAATTGCGTATGTATGTGGGGGGTTTGAAAAAGATAGAAGGAAAAGAAAATGTTGAAACAAATTTGGATATTTGGATATTTGATGAGGACTAGTTTTGTCTTTTGAGTACACGTGAGCAAAGAGCATGCCTAATGTCATCGGGGATGGTTACATCATTGTTAGGAGTTCCAACCAAGCTAGGGACAACCATGTATGAAAGAGGTCCTCATCACTTGTGAAGCATTGGCAAGCCCTTCGGGTTTGTGGCACACATCGACATAACATAGGTCACATGATCTATGTTTTCTCTACTTAATATTCAACAAAGCACATGGTTTTTTCCATTTTCACGAGCGCATGCATGCATATGAATGTGATATCATGCCTCAGTCGAGTTTCGACATGGTTGTCAGGGAATGTGAGCTTGGCTTAACAATCAATCCTCCGGGCATTTGGGAGGGAGATAGAGAAGGTGACATTGGCAGGGTGGGTTTTCTGAGGCGGCAGTGAAAAGAAATCTCCCTTCTCTTTTGTATGGGTTGGTTTTAACGTACAAATGAGAAATACATGATAGAAGCAAAAAGAAGAGAGGAGAAAGGAGTGAGCAAATTTGTACAAATGTTTTTTGTTTTTAATACTTGAGTTGAAATCCAAATGTTATATTTATTTACTGAAGTGATTATATGTATTTTTTTGACACGCGCGCGCACACACACACACACATTATTGATGGCTTGGATTTTGATTGATGATAATGATGATGATAGCCTTCCAAGACTGAGGAAACAATCCGCCTTTATTTTCTCTCTGCATATGCTAATCACACCGCCATATCTTTAGGTCACCCAGAAAAGAAGGAGATCAGCCATGGCTTTTGGATTAATATACCCCTTTTCTAGACTAAGACATTAACCTTCTTTGATTCAGGTAAACGAACTTCTTTCCTTTCCTTTCCTTATCTCTCTTTTCTTCTCTCCCCGAGAGAACCAATTTGGGTTTCTGCTTTCTTTTTTGCCTATGCAAGCAATTGGATATGGCCATAGCTATTGGATTTCGCAGAATGTTCTGATTTCGATTGAACATTCAAAGAATCTCTAATTGGAGATTCACAGAGACTTTATTTTATGGATTAAACATTCAAAGTTAGCCTTTTTTTCTGGCAATTCAATCATAGAGATGCTGATTCTAATGAACTTCCTCCTTTAGCTTTGATTTGTTTGAGAAAAGCTAAAGAAAACAGAATGATCTATGGATTCTCAGAACGATAGCTTTGAACTGAATTCAGAGAAGTTTTTTGATTGAGAATCTGCTGACTTCTTTATTTGATGAAAATCATCTAAAGATGACAAATCTCTAGCGGGAGAGAGAGAGAGAGAGAGAGGAGTGTATATGTAGCTTAGCAGAATGATTAACACGGATCAAATCCAAAAATCTTATTGATTTGGATTGGCAACAGATCGATTTGAATTGGGAAAGAGAAAAGGCTCATCTTATGGCAACGTCAATTAGGAGTCCATGGAAAATCTCCTCTATTCTATTTGCAGCTTGTGAGGTTGCCATGGCTATGCTTCTACTACTACAAATGGCTTTTTCATTTCTTATTTTACACCTTATGAAGCGTTTCACACCAGTTCGAATCTGTTGCAACACTACTATAGGGCACCATCACGCCCTCTTTAAGTTTGGACCATTCTCTCTTTTGGGAGATTTTGTTACTAATTTCCCAACTAGAAAGAAAGATCAAAGAAAACTAGTTCACTCTCATGATGAAGCCACCTCGTCAAAACAAGGGACAGATCTTGTTTCCACGAGAGATGTTAACAATTTACCCTGCTGTTATTTGAAAGGAAAGCAAGAAATTTGGTCTTCTTCTGTTGGGAAGGGTTCAGATTTAGGTGAATTTAAGCTTTCTGATATAATAACTGGGCTCCCTTTCCATGGGGCAAGTACAGGAACCTCTTTAGTTTATAGACGGAAAGGGTGTAGAGGCAACAAAGAAGGGAACTTTATGTATTTGGGGGATACTCAATCTTGGTCAAAAGTGGTAGATGAAGAGGAGGAAGAACAAGAAGCTTCCGTTTCGCTTGTGACTCAACAGACCACATTTATTTGGGGCCAAGAGGGTCATCGATTTTATAAGAGAGAAGCTAGCCATGGATCATTGATAGATGGGGAGGATTTAGAGCATAGTATATGCCAGCAAGGGCATTGTTGTCAGATTGTTCCAAAGATGAAAAAGACTCTTGAAATAGAGAGACAACATCTCCACAACATATATATGGAGTTGGAGGAGGAAAGAGATGCGGCCGAGACAGCAGCAAATGAAGCTATGGCTATGATATTGAGGCTTCAAGAAGAGAAATCTGGTTTTCAAATAGAAATGGCTCATTATCAGAGGATGGCGGAAGAAAAGACATTCCATGATGAACTGGTGATTCAGAAATTGGAAGAAGATATCCGTAAGAAAGAAAATGAATGTCTCCTCTTGGAGGAGGAATTGAACGAACTGAAGGAAACTGCAATAAGAAGACCTCAACCAGAGGAGGCGACAAAGAATCTTTCTTCTCTAAATATTGATAAACCGCCCTCCCTTTCTGGAGAGCATGATGTTTCTTATTTCAATAGACAACAGACAATGGGAAATGCAAGTTCTTGCCAGAGATTGGATCTAGCCCTAACAACACAAGGTAATCCCGTAACTAAAGAGCCGAATGAAAAGACGTCTTATGACATGGATGAGGAGTTCCCAGATTACGTGGGAGAAGAGAAAGTCGTCAACATCGATGTGGCCAACCTTAATTACACGCCATCTTGGAAAACTGAAATACCACTTGTTACACAAGACATATTTGAAGTTCATGAAGGGAGGAAGGCAGGGGTCAAGTTTCTTCAGCAAAGTGAAGTCCAAGCGGAGGAAAAATGCCTTGAGATCCCAAGCAATGTGGAAAAAATGTACAGAACCAGTTTGCAGTTGCCGCTAAGTTCAGTATCTGACACAAAGTCTCGGGTTTATGAAGAAGAGGATCGGAAGTGCAAATTAGTAACATTGGAGGATATCGATTTGAGGCTACAGATTTTGGAAAACAAGACACTTCTTATGAGGCAGAAGTCTCTTCCGTCAAATGATGAGAATATGAACATGGTTTTGCTCAAAGAAATACTCCAGGAGCTGCAAGCGCTATTGCATGCAAATCGAACTTAAATAGAGTGATGAAAAGCTTGGTTTTGTTGTTTCTTTCAAACAATTTGGTGTGATATATATAAGAATTTGGGGAGGAGAGACATATATTCTCTCTTTATAATAGGTTGATAAAATCGACGAATCTTTTATCTCAATGTAACATTCCTATGGACAAAGGTCTAGGGTACAAAACGAGAAATCATCAACTTCTGAGATTGCCAAAGATCATTTCTTCTTCCTGATGAAAGGTTCATTGGCTGTAGAAATTGTAAATATGTGTGGATGTGTACGTGGATTATGTATTTTTCTATTGATTTGGCAAATATAATGGAATCTGTGATCATGAATACTTTAATGGTCATCTACAACTTCCTAGAAATGGCGGAAAAAAAACACAGTACATTGTAAATTTTAATTTGATATTTAGAGGAGCAATGCCTTTGTATTGATCTTTTATGTTTCACTTTTATTGCAGATTGGCACATGTTTAATATGTGTTTGTGAGAAACAGAATAGTTTTGGGTAAATGTCTGCATGTCTTCGTTTAGATATTTATGGAAATATGGTCATATGACTCATGAGTATTCCACAGCACATTAAGCATTGGGATAAACAAGGTACAATTCATTCAATTGTGTCAATCAAAATTTCAGATCCGTATTTATGTTGCTGGAGAAACCTTCTGCAGATTTATTTGTGAAGTTTTTACTGGCCCGATCAAAGAAATAACCAACCCGTCATTGATCATTGTGGATGAAAAGGCAAATGGTCCATTCTCTGCTTGTATTTTGCAATAATTGTGTTTTTGACGTCCAGTTCAACTTGATAATCCAATGACAAATACAGAAAGGAAACTAAAATAAGAATGTCTCAACCCACAATAAATTGAATGATTCTGCCATCCACATCAAAGGATGATTCATAATTTAATCATCCACCATCTTTGAATGAAACCCTACCAATGTAAGAATCACTTACTTATGAATAACTTCGTTGTAGCAAAATACTAACAAAATAGAATGCAAATGGTTGAAATATTCAGTGTAATTTACATAGAAAATATTCAGGAATGCTGAGCTGCAACGTTTAAAAAAACCATGAATTGAAAGGGTAGACAGCTCTCACCCTCTTTCTAGTAAAGAGCCATATATTGCACAATATCATTTTCAGGAATCAGAGACACAACATGATTAGAATATAATTAACCCATTGTTCATATCTGGTGATTATAATATGATATTATTGTAAATTTTATGACACCATTCCATGATTCATATTCAGTCAGCTAGTATGATTATATCTCATTATTGTACTTTTTTATATGTCAAAAGATCTTACGCATTGTTTCATAGCTAATGAATTGGCATTTGGTTGTGCTTGGGCATAACCTGATCAAGATAAAATTATGTTTGGTTCTGTTGATATATATGATTAACGCAGTTGTGTCATTTTTTTAATCGACGTCATATCCAAATAGCTGTATTATATTACCTCAACAGCTTAACTCTGGAAACTTTACATCAACCTAACCAAGTTGCATTGAGGTTTGCATCTATCAATCAATCAATCTCAATTGTGTTATATAATCTTGGATCAAACAAACACTTTTAGTCTGCGTATTGTTGCATTAATGTAGAGAGTTTGATCTCGTCATATATGCTTAACTAAAAATCTATACAAAACACAATTTTTCAATTTATTGAGTTCCAGCACAAGCAATGAAGTGTCATCCACAAGGAAAATCACTAAACCTCAAGCAATCATACATAACAAAAGCAAAAGCAAAATCATTAGCTTAAAGCGATCGCAACTGTCTTGAAGACAATCCGCTTGACGTCCATAGAAACTGGAACAAACATTTTGAATAACGCCATAAAGAAATGCATAATTTTAGGATGTATGCACAATTAAAGCTCTCACAAAGGATCCATGATAACATCAGACCTTGTCTACATGGGTTTAACACTCCAACACAGCTTTCCCATTAGTACGGCTCAGAAAGGATCAATTCAAGCCTAATGATGGCTTTAAAATCACTCACAACTCATCCCATAACAGCACCTTGTTCTATATACGCATGGAACTGATGCAACATTAGTGAACAAAGTACTGATCTCTTTTATAAAAGTTCAAGATTTAGAGAATATAGAATTCTTAGAAAGAAATTTGAGAAAGTTCTGGAGAGTATGTGAAAACATCCCTAATATAATATAATAGAATTATATGTTCCATGATCTACCCAAGGCAACTCGGATCATCCCATTTGAGAGAACATGGATATCAAAATTTTATAACTGATCACCTTGCTACAATCAAATTCATGTGTTCTCAAACTATATCTTCTATACAAAGCCATTTTTAAGGACAATTGTTCTCAATGCCAGATGAGGGTTCAAATTGAGATAAGGGGGAATATCCTTGTGCATTGTTGAAATTGCAAGAACGAGTAAGTATTTCTCGAACTGATTCCAGGGGTCTCCACTCCAAATTTGAGTTTGAACTCCATGGCCCTCCAGAGATTGATTACTTGAATGCTTGATATCAACACATATCTTCCAACAGTAGGATATTCCAAAAAACAAAATCGTCCAACTAAAAGTTCCTCAAGATGTTGCCCAATGAAGCATGTAAGTATGCTTTATTCCTTTATTTGGAGAGCCCCACTACTGATTCACATCAACAGCTGTCAGGACTACATAATAAGCCTGATGATACCAAAGCAAAAATTGACATAAATTCTCATTCTTCCTTGTGCAATAGCACATGACTATTGCTTCCATTAGAAAAGCATTGTACACTTCAAAATTTATTAAACCTTAAATCTTAATAATGGGCTACTCAAAGATAGTCCAGCATATCATTTTGAATATGACTCATTTAGGATACAACTTTTTAGAGGCTATTCAACACAAAACACTGTACCTAGAGAAAATAATCTGGTGTTTTGCGTGCAGTATCTGGCTCTGTTTGCCTTGGTGCAGGCTCAAATTGAAGGAATGTTCTCTCCATTGATTCATCGATCTCCAAAATGGCTGCCATGTTCCCACATCGATAGCAATAATTTGGAGCACTGAAGACAGTAACCACATTCTTATCCTGACAAGCAAAACAAAACAAGTTCCATGAGATTTTGACATTAAACTCAATAATCAACTAACCTACTTTCTTAACCCACTTATTGAAATTGTATGATACTCACTCTATTCCCCAATAACTTTAACATCTATTTGAGAATCGTGACTGATAACCATGAAATAACATTATGAGAATATGAGCACAAACCTGGCACCAGTTGTAGCCCTCCATAACTAGTTGATGTGCTCGAGAAACCAAACTTAACCCATTCACATGATTGAACTGTTCGGCAATATCTTGACCAAATGTATATCCAGCACCACGAGGAGAGATGCCCCAACCACATCGATCATCAGGATCTGACCAAAGTAAATCACACATCGGTCCCTCATGTGGCACCTACATTACAAATTGAACTCAGCAAAGAAAAAGCTATTGCAGAATACGACAAAGAAAAAGCTTTACAATTACCTCTTGGATACGTTCTAAACTACGTATATGATCAAGAGTATCCAGCGATGGAGAGAGACCACCATGCAAACAGAAGATCTGGAAGTATTATATGTAGTTAAGTGAACGGTTTCTGTGGACACACAAAACCTAGACATTAAAGAGTGCTTATTCTTTCACCTGATTTTGAATAAGTGCTGTGAGAGGTAGATAGTCAAAAAGATCCGTAAAACTTTTCCATACATTTGCATTGCCATACTTTCTCAAGCATTCATCATAGAAACCATAACTGCAAAAGAAAGCATATTAACCAACATAGTCATGTTCAATCATCCATGTCTATCTGGCATTTGTAATGTTAATAAACCAAAACAAGACTTACACTTGTGTGATTTGTCTGCTCTCATGA
This sequence comes from Azolla caroliniana, assembly GCF_043228905.1. NCBI lineage: Eukaryota > Viridiplantae > Streptophyta > Polypodiopsida > Salviniales > Salviniaceae > Azolla > Azolla caroliniana. Next base: position 355,735 of record NW_028230452.1, on the reverse strand, counting down.
TTTCCTCTCAATATAGTGATCCTATCCCTGTAGCGGACCTTTAAAGCTACTAGAAGCGTCACGGTTTCAACTGAATAATAGCCTCTATCTGTACTCAACAGAATCAATTCAGAAAATCTTGTTTCTATTTTGCAAATACAAGTTTCAAAGAAATATGACTCGTAGAAAAGAGGAGCACCAAAGTACACTTCTGAGTCGTCAAGTCAAGATTGAAATATCACATCACTAAACTTGAATAAATCAACACAGATAATCCAAATGAAATTCCACATCCTCATGGTTTTCCTGTCTACAACATGCATTAAGGTTCCTCAGAAGGATATGTTGTATGATATCCATACCAATATTCTACAAACAATATATACTTTCATAAGAAGATTCACTAACATGTACCTACACCTTCATAAGTATAAAAGGTATGTTTTGGAAGAAAATAAAGAATCCAAAAGATTTAAAAAATCAATCACTAAAAACAACAAGGTATCACTTATAGCTAGCATTGCTCTAGGGCAGCAATGTATGGATATGCTCTATCCAAATTCTACAACTATGGTTTCAAGGGATTAGAATGGAATCAAAGAATATTTCTAATCCTTATTCTTTCGGAGTCCTAACACCTCCTTTACCATAGACTATAATCTCCTCTAGAAGTTTGAAAAACAATTATTACCCTAGACATTCTTTTAAAAATGTCACGTGCAGGTTTGTGTAAACTATCATGCGCTTGTCTTTATAGAAAATAATCATTACGTTGGATTTCCTTAAATTCATCAAAATCTTGATTTATCCCTTATTCAGTGTGTTGATTATAGTAAATAAATCCATCTTATCAATAGAGAAGATAGAAACTATTTTACAAAGCTTTTCTCATATTATCTACACAGAAGGGATCCATTCTATATTCTTCTAAGGAGGATCACAGTTTCTTCATGCTGAATTATATTTCTCTTTGTATTTGCAATAGTTGTCTTAATCCCAGACACCTACATATCTGTAATCCTTCGAGGTGGATGAGAGATGGACCAATGAAAGCTGTACAAGGACTGGCAGACCACCACAAGCAAACTGGAAGGGGGTTGGCTTAATGGTTCAGTCCCTTAACTGGTAAGGGAGGCAGCTGGATAGGATCAAATAAGGAGATGATCGTTAACAGGGAAAACAAGCATCCGAGCACATTGACCAAAACATCATTCAGAAGAGCAAGATAAATGTAATTTCAAGGATTATGAACAAAGCGAAATTAAACAAGACAATGTCATTTTAAGGCAAAAGTACAGAACAGTCAAGGACAGGGAAATGGAGAATGTACAACAGATAAGACAGGGCAAAGGAAATAGCAAGAGAACCTTGAGAATTGAGCATAATGGTGAATAAAAGATCCTATAATTATCAAAAACCAAATAATACAAACACGATCATAGATGGGAACAGAAATTACATCAATTCAGTTAATGTATTAGAAATTAAGTTGAATACTTAGGAACTAACAACAGTAGAAATTAAGTTAATGAAATCGTCATCTCAGTTGTATCCTAGACTTGTTTCCTCTTCCACTAGAAGTACATAGAGTCCTAAAAATGGCCAGAATCATCCTACAGAAAGAAAGAAGTAAACTCAAAATGAAAATATTTCGAGTAATTAAGAAGAAAGGAGGATCGGGACTTATATATCAAACAAACTGAAGATCGTATGTCAATAAATGTATCTTTAGAACTGTCTCAAACTTAAAGAAAGGGTACCCTGCAAACTCAAATGGATAATCCCTTCACAACCACCACCCAGGACAATGGTTAATTTCCATTCCTAGCAAGAAAATTATCAATAATAGCAAAAGGGGCATCTCCATTGGAAGAAATCTGGCAGAAATGGAGAACAAATGAGTCAAATTGGAGTAGATGCATAATTCAGGAAAGCAAAGACATATATAAGGACAATAGTATCAAAAAACTCAACGCATTCAAATTATATAAACATGTATGTTATTGTCAAATCCATCAAGTAATAAGTTATACCATCATTCTGACAAGAACCCACATCTCAAGAATGACATACTATTCCCCCAATTCATATCTAAAAAATAGGGAAGCTTCCTTAACATGAAGAGCCAATCCAACGTATATGAGTAAGACAGCATCCTTGTCTTCTCAATCATGCATCTTCAGCATGAAGACAAGAAAACGTGATTAAACTAAAAAGTATAAAAATGGTCTTTATCCTGACCCTTGTATATACTTTATATAATGTCTATCAGCTTCAGTCTTCCTTACTCCAGTTCACTATGAAATATCACAAAGGGACACATCACAGCATGTAGATACAGGCATCCTAAAGTATCTCATTATGACCAATGGTTCAATGCCCATTTAATCCTGTATACACATTGCAGCATGTAGATACATGCATCCTAAAGTATCTCATTATGAACAATGGTTGAATACCCAATTAATCCTGTATGCACATAGCACTAAGGTAGAGATTAAAATGAGAAAAATAACCTACTGATAAAGAAGTTAAAAGAACTTGATTGTGAAATGAGTGAATAAGCAAGAATGATACAGAAGGAATTCACTTATGATATGAGAAAGTGATTCAAGTCAGAAAAAGGTCATTAAAAGTACTGTTAAGATCCCTACATAAAGACACCCTTTGATAAGAGTAAATGCACCCATATACAAATGCAGCTTTACAAGGGCAATTCCAAAACTAAATTATACTGTCAAACTCAAATAGCATGTCAAATTCCCATGAGAAACATATTGCCTTATGATAACAACAATTCATGTAGTTTTTGGTAGAGATATCCACTTGCCAAAAGTCATTCTAGCTTTTCTTGGAGTGTGATATGGGTTGTTTCAGAGCACATGCTCTTGTTGGAATTGTTTAACACGCATAGACAAGATAGTTTCAATGACCCTACTACAAGTAAAGCCCTACTCTGAAACTCCACAGAAAACTTGACTTCAGGATGCAAAAATCCCAAAAAATCAGGTTACAGTTCTTCAAACAAGTAGTAAATGCTTTCTGTGCACGTGCATTTGTGCTATTCATTGGATTCTAATCGAAGAAATAAACCCAGATAATAGAAACCATGACTAACTGTATTTTTATGGTGGATAGAATTCCATAGAACTTTGCCATAGTATAATAGCCCCAGAGACTTCAGCGGAAATACCTATATAATTGGGGGAAAACTTCTTCTTCTGTTATACCTTATATAAAATCTAGACGCAAAAATTGCTTGTGAAAATCAAAATGATACTATAAAGCAGCAACAAAGGAAGCTCTATAAGTCTGCCTAAGGTTCAAATCAAACAGAAGGTAGAACCAGTGTTTTGGGCTCCTAAATTTTTTTATCGATTGGACCAAATCAGATAAATGAATATATACTTTCTGCCAGATTACCTCAAAGTTGTCGTATTTTCTGGTTATTTTCTATTATTACAGGCACGAAAAGTGCCTGGAAAGGTCGATCAATAATTTTAAATTACCCAACATTGCACCACGAACCTCGTTCTAGATACAAATTAGAGTGTGCCAGCCCTAAAAACAACCTCATTTTTTACATATGAATTAGACCCATACAACCTCCTTTTGCCTAGACCTCATAATAGGCCTACAATCAATCTCATATTGCATCAGAGGTAGAACCATGTGACCCGTTTCACATCACTCCATTCCATGACAGCCATACAATCTCATTTATATCTAAGAAAGTAGCTCATTCTACGCAAGAATTACATCCTTGTCCATACAAATTAGCCCTTTCTAAATACATATTACCTCTTTTTACTCGAAATCAAATCATTGTATATACAAGTTATAATCGTTTTCACTTACCAACATAATCGCCCATGAAGAGGTAATTGGTATCTGGAGCTCTGCCACCGATTCTAAAAAGCTCAATCAAGTCATGGAATTGTCCATGTATATCTCCACATACAGTAACAGGGCACTTCACTGGCTGAACATTCCACTCCTCAGCGAGGATAGCACGAGCCTGATCACAGAGATTCTTTACCTCTGCCTCTGACAAAGGCTTGCAATCCAAGAGATGATGTATCTGTCTGTCCAAATCTGCGTGCGCCGGCATCTCTAAAGATCAGATCTCAGTAATTGTGATAGGGATATAGATAGGTTAAGAGTTGAGATTTCAGGACTTAGGATTTAGGGTTAGGGTCAGAGTTAGAGTTAGCAGGAATCACAGTCCTCTCTCTCAGGGTCAGGGTCGGGGTCAGTCTTAGCAGTAATCACAGTCCTCTCTCTCACGAGTCACATACACTCACCCCCCCCCCCCCCCCCTCTCTCTCTCTCTCTCTCTCTCTCTTTCGTCTCTGCGTTTTGCTTTGCTGCCCTACCGTACCGTTGTCTGAGTCTACATACTTTCACTACACAACCTTACTCTTGTTTTTATGTGGACATCTCTATCTCTATCTATCTACCTACCAACCCTTCCTTCACTATGTATGTATGACAATATATATACATATCATATATGTATGTATGTATACATTTATATACCTTTTGTTGTATTTTAACTGCTTTTTCTCTTACCTCGATAATGGATGTAAAGAAACTTACAACATTGGACAAAAGATAGCATAACAATTCAATTACATACCATCGAAGAATCCCTTCTACATTGTACATATAATCCACAGAAACTTAAACATGTGGTTTTTGGTTGAGTTTGAAGGCAACATTGAATGGAGAACAATCTTCATAATGTGCATGACTAGTAAGGGCTGCTAGTACATGGAAATATTACTTTGGTTTAGGAACCAAAGTATAAACATGCTAATTATATATGAGTAAGTAGTTATACATGTTCAATGTGTGTGTGTGTGTGTGTGCATCGGCCAATTACACGAGACAAATGCATGGTGATGTTATATATTGGATGGTAGGGTAGAAAATTATTGCCTTCCTTCTCCAATGTCACATCCACATGCGTGCTTTTCACATGGGGTTGATGTTAAGCCAACACCAACACATGTCACAGAGCATGGCTTTGTCAAATATTTAGATGGGCCAAACATAAGAGCTACTCTTGCATTACTTGACATCTAAAAATGGGATTGACTTGCATGTTACATCCATCAAATTTTGGCTTATTTCTATCATGGATTTAGAAAATGATGTCATACATGTCATCCATCGCTTGTAGCAATTGTTTAATCAATATAATGAGGTTATGGTCGTGAATTTGAACTAGCCTCATACTTATAGGAGAACTTAGCCTTGTATACCAGAAATTAGCCCCAACAACTTGTCAAAACCTTTACCATGAAACTAACCCACTTTATTCATTGCGTAACACAAAAAAGGCTACTATTTCATGAAAGGGCTATGCTCAATAACTTCTCTCACACAAAACTTATATAGACATGTGACATTGAAACCTCTCGACAAGAGGTCGTCAACTTTGCTTACAACGTCAAATGTTTATTTTAAAACATTGTTTTCTCCTCATATTGATATTTAATGACCACTCCTTATTGTCCCAACATGAGCAGTTCACAATGCAAGTTTCCCCGTGTCATAATCCATATCATTCATCGACCAATTATGTTATGTATATCATTAGACATATGTACATGTTTGTGCATAAAACACTTTGGTATAGTCATAATTAGAGCCATTATAACGTGAGAAATTAATTTGATTGTCAAACATGGTTATTTTTCAATTTTTGATTAACATTTAATGTATGATTTTCTTATAGAATATTGAAATGAGACAATAAAAAATGTGACAAAGCATTGTTGTCATCTCTAAGCACTACACATATATAATTTTTAGCGTACAAGTAAACTTATTCGGGGTTCTTTATATGGTTTTGAGGTATCTTTAGTTCGGTGTCAAAAGAAAATGCCAACCAACTTATTTTTGTAAAGGTAGACCAAATTGAGCATTCCCATTGTGCCATACTTTGTATTCATGCAATTATACTTTAGTTAAACCCATATAGAAATCAAGGCCTGGATTCCACTTTTGGGTTGATGCTCGATGAACAAGCATGCAAGTGGTTCCATTCCCTCCCAAATGAAATACTACGTGATTTTGTTGCAATGAAATAAAACTTACTTCACTCGTTATTATCAAGATAGTTGTTGGAATACTCCAAACAGGTATTATTGTCAACTGCCTTGAGATGAACACTCAAAGAATGCACACCTCATATGTTCAAATCACTTTTGTCAATGATACTTCCTCCCAACCACCCATACCAAGTGGTGATGCGAGTTTCATGAAAATTAATTACAACTTTAAGGAAGAAGCTCAAGCAGCAACGATATGTGTTATTGTCCAACATAAGTTTTCAAGCCCAATGAGTTATGCCCAAAAGATGAAATGTCCTCACATCATACAACCATGAACAAAGTGAACTATGAGACACGTCATCTGAGGTGTTGGTGTCCTTGCAAGGTGAACGAAATGAAATTATTTGAATTTAAAGGTCCCACTAATTAAACGATTAATGACACGATAAACATCCATATTACAATCATATTGGTAAACTAAGTGCCTTTTCTAGATGAAGATAACTCAACCATTGATGTTCATAACAATGATATGAACAACGCTCAAATAATCATACATTTTGATCAAGGTCAATGGCCAAGAAACAAGTTTAATGATCAAGAGGCCATTGTGAAAAGCTTTTGGCCATTCGCTAAGCTGAATATTTTATCAAAACATTTTGCAACTTTCATTGGTATTCTCTACCACCCCACTAGTTTCCCATAACAATTAAGAATCTTCAAGATATCCATTTCCAATTTTTGAAGACCTCCCATGAGATGCCTAACAACATCCCAGACACCATCTTCCTGCCAATGCCCTTAGCTTCGACCCGAGTGATTAAAACTTGTAAGCAATTGCACATAGGAATGTGGACTCATTACATTAAGGGGTATGCTAACAACTTTTGTGTACCTATACATTGGTCAACGTACAATGAACAAATGCAAACGTGTGGTAAAGATACAAGGGTTATGGTGAAAAGAGCTCAAGACATAATTATAAGTTAGTCTTTTATGCTTCTTATCGACCATTGTCTTCTAGAGAACTTGAGACGGAGCTTGAACTCCCATGTTCTTCATATATTCATAAGTTATATAATCCTATCACTAATATTCTCAATATTCATTGAGACCCAAAACTTGAGCTTCCATCTTAAGTGTTTGGGTCGACCATAACTTGTTGGAGGAGACACCCAGATACTAATGTTCGTGCTTGGTCTCTTATTTTGTTGCGTTTTTCCTCAATAACTACCATTGAGTGACTAATAAAGATTAAGTCATGGTCCTAAACTCATTTTAATTTATTTAGCTATTAGGTTTAGAACTTGCTCACCCATTTTTGTCATTTGCTCAATGGGCTTATGAGTGGTTTCACACCCTATGTATTGATCACCTCATAAATAATAGAGTAAATGTTGTTATTATCCTTACAAAATTTGTCATTTTTACAATAATTAAGGCTAGTTAGAATAATGTTCCAAGGAAACAAACTTTCACACAACTACAAAGGATGAATATCTACGACAACTATGAAACTTACAACAACTATGACAATGACGAGAAGGAGGATAATGAAAAAGAGGAGTTCATACGTGAGAAGGCGATGAAGGGAGAGTTGCAGGAGAAGTTATGGATGATTAGGAAGGGTACTTGGTGTCTAGGAGCATACTTGAGACTGCACGTGTTTTGTGGGGGTGGGTGTGACACCAATATCACATTTGTGTGATACACCCCAACGCACACACATTTTTACAATGTTATCATACTTACATCAAAACACGCCCATTACAATTTTTGAGTGATAGTCATTTCCTAGAATATAACACACATAAGGTTTTGTTAGATTAAGAAAGCTACGAGATAGAACTCATGTTGGTGTGTATGATCGTTGGATCAAAGTTTGTTGGTTTAAGACCCAATCAAACAAAAAATACAAAAATTTGTTATGATAACGAAGACACAATGACGAGAAGATGTTCACAATCTTCAAGAGAATAAAAGAGAGACCTTTCGGGAATAACTACATATATGAAGATGTGTAAGAAAATCCATTATAACTAGAAATTCGTCGCTTTGGCAATTACCATTTGCATATGCATGTTCACCATAATGCTCGTATGCATGGATATATTACTTCTCGTCATTAATCACGAGAAGTGATGTTCACAGTCTTCAAAGAGTGTAAAGAGAGAACAATGTTGACGACTTTGGTCAGTTCAAGACATCTTGGTAAGAACTACATATATGAAGATGTAAGAAAACCCATTATAGCTAGACCATCGTTGATGAAATTGTTTGGTTAAAGTCTTGTTGAGAAAGAACTAGATAAATGAATTTGTAAGAAAATCCATTTGCTAGAAAGTTGTCACTTGTTAATTTTCAGTCGCTTTTTAATTACCATTCGCACATGCATGATCATCATAATGCTTACATGCATGATTATAATACTCTGATACTTGACCCAATGTCAAGTGAATGTTCATGATCTTCAAAGAAGTAAAGAGAGAGACAATTGTTGATGACATCGGTTAATTTAATAACACAACGTGCCATGGAGTTTTGAGGTGATCACAATTGAGATGACTTATGTACACCAATGGTGCATGTAGTTTAGAAAGCTATGATTGTTGCTTTCTTGATTACTATACGTATATGCATGAATGTAATATATATACTTCTATGGTCATCTTTCTCGATTACCATATGCATATGCATAACAACCCAGGATTCAATGCATGAAGTATTTTATGGTCATCATAATGACTAGAAGTGATGTTCACAATCTTCAAACAAAGAACACACACACACACACACACAGCTTAGTTAGTAAGGTTTCCATCGAGAGAACTCATTTGGTAAGGTTGCCCAATGGAGACAAAGAGGTCATGGGTTCAACCCTTACATTCCACAATGGCATCTAATGAATTAAGAGATATGTATGAAGTAATAGTGAGGTGAGTAACACAAGATGTAGTGCTTGTAGTGTAAAATCCTACCACAAGTAAGCTAATTATTATTAAGATAGAGAGAAGCTTTGTCAAGGTCACTTGCTTAATATAACGTGACATGCATTGCCTATCCTATGCTTACACTACATTTACCTTGGATATTAATAGATTGTTCCCATGCTCCTAAATGTGGCCATCAATGCACTTGGCCAAGAGTAGTAACGTAGCCTAAAGGAATCTCCATACCAAAGAAACAACAAAACAAAAAAGACAGACACTCAAAGAAAAAGAGTTCAACTTTTAAAAACATCCAACAAAGCATGACAGATTTTAAAACTATCAAACAAGCATGACAAAATTTAAAACTATTGAACAAGCAAGACAATATCCAACGAGGCTCACTTGCTCCAAGGAGACCACTATGGGGATTATATATTATACGATAAGCATTTACAACTTGCATAAAAAGGTTCGAGGGCTGCCCTAATTGCCAAATATATCTGCTCCAACAAAATCCTTATATTCTCTTATACATACCATCCAACTTGAGAAAATAGTTACTCCTCCAAAACAAGGGGTGTAAGATCCAAGTCCTCTTTATTTGTGTATAGATCACTAGCTGCATGTGAAACAGAATGGATGTCTCTTGGGTAAACTTCCGGACGCTCTGTACTTGGCAGCAAACTCTTCTGCCTTCAGCACCTCCTCTCCGTGAAGTGCCTCTGCAAGTGCTCTGTCCTCCTCTGCTCTCATTTGGACTGCGGCTATCTCGTTCTTCATTCTCTCTATACTCATTGCCTTCTCCTTCTCTAGCCTTTCCTATAATCAATAAAGACTCAACAAAAGTCAAGCCAATATCTTAACAAATTTAGGTCTGTCTAAATCAGCTTCTTTTTCGTTATTACATTCAAAATTCAAATTCTTCTAAGCTATCATGGTCATAAAAAGCAAGAGGCCCATCAGATGTCAAAACCAAATAGTTACTTGCCTCTAAAGCTCTAAGGTTTGATTCAGCTTTTGACTTCATAGATTTCTCCCATGCTGATATCTTTGCCACTTTCCTGTTATACCTATACAAAGGAAATCGATTCTTGTAAAACAACCTGCCAAGTTCCATACACAAAAACTGGACAACCAGTCTCCACCCTTTTCTACAAATGTCTAAGCATGCTGAGCCATTGCTTTCTTTATAAATTGATGAGAGAATAATTTAAGCACCATTATATCATTATTAAAAAAAAGCTGGCATTAATCACCTATGTAAAGACTTTGCTTTCATGTGCTCCTCCCATGCTTTTATCAATGATATTGTTTTGTCTTGATTTAGCTTTGCCAAAACTAAATCTGCCATAAATAAAGAGAATTAATAAGGAACAACGATTATAAAAATGTATTGTTTTAAAATTTATTAGCGTGTATGAAGTTAGTAAAGCTGTAGTTATAAACCTCGATTCAGGGATCCTCTTCCCATTGATCCGACACTCCGTGGTGATGAATTATTCTCAACCTCTATGTCCTCTAAAGAAAAATAAGTGACCAACACGGAAATTAGTTTTCAACACGAAAGAAATGCCAAATACTTACCTACTAACATTCCTATTTATAAGCATCTTACTAAGTGCAGGAGGTGGAAAATCACGATGTCCAGTTAGCCCATGATCATCATGCTCCATTTGAGAATCTCTTGAGTTTGAAAGTCTCTCCGAGCACTGTTCTTCATTAGACATGACAGATTCTCGTTGCTTGTCCATATCACCAGTACATTGATCAACCGTCTGCTGCTCTAGTTCAGCCATGAAACAACCAGTTTCAGGGAGAAAAACGTCTGCTAAATATTAGCCTGTGAAGGGAAAACAAAAACTGTCCGGACGGCTAGAAGTAGGAGATGCAGAAATACTAGAAACTCCCGATTCTTGAATGTTACGGTAAGGACTGGTGATAAAGTTGGAAGTAAAGTAGACGCAGAAGTAGAACTCTTGCAGATTGTTAAAATGTAGGATGAAAAAGAACCGTCTGCAAAACCAGCTGAGGATGGAAAGAAGCAGAAATATTAACTTCTGAATCCTTTTAAGTGCTAAAATAGCTCTCGAAGCTTCACATTCGAAAAGGATGAGCGATGCAGAAATAGAAACTCTAGAAGAGAGCCGTCTGTGAAGCTGGACCTGGAGAGATGCGGAAATATTAGAATCAAAGATTCAAATGGCGTTTGAAACATAAGCATACAGAGACACGCTCTGCAAATAAGATAGAATGCATAGATGGATACGGAAAAAATAGAAACTTCGTTTTGTTGAATTGAAAACTGAAGCAGGCTTGAGGACCGACTGGAAGGGGGGGATGCAGAAATAGAAACTCCTGTTGACAAATGAAGGAAAGAGTTGGAAGTGGAAAGATGCAGAAATAGAAACTCTAACACGCGCAAGACGAAACAAAACTGACAAGATGATGATAAAAACATGGGAACAATAATTTTGTTGTACATATAGAGGCTTTTCTTTTGAATGGAACTCATATGAGTTCCCATCGAGAAGAGCTCCGGTGTAGCAATTCCTATCCACATTAATTGGTCGTGTGGAAAAGGGCCTTCAACATTTATTGCCTCCGCTTTCACTGAGAATGATCGGAGCGGGATGGAGCGTACACATGATTCTTAACATGACATCTATTCTTATGCCAGCCGCCAAGACGATGATCAACGCTCGACAACAGCAAGCTATTTTGCTAGACATGTTTTTTGATTTTCCGTGAACATATTACACCCGTTCAAAGACTTTCTCCTCTTCCTGAAAAGAAACCCTAATTCTATAGACTTAAACGTCAATTCTGATCATTGTTTTTTTACTGCAGAGAATTGAGTTCAGTGTTGCATCGCTCGCTCAAACGAAACAAAATTAAATTCAAAATCTGAAGATAGCGTTCTGATGTTCCTTAGCAGACAACACAGCGAACAAATTGCAGACGATTTAAATGCATACATTTGTTCTGAAAATTCAAAAAATGCATATGAAAAACAAAACTCCGATCTTTCTTAACAGACGTGGCATTGACAGTAATTGGCAGAGAGTCGCAAAATGCACAAATCCGTGCAGAAAGGTCAAAATCATAAATCCGAACAAGACAACTTTCTAATCTTCCCTGTAGACAAACACGGGAATTCGTTTTAGCCTTAGAATGCATTGTAAAGCAGATCAATGAAGGCACCATTTTAAAGAATTATTGATGATAAAGAAGTATGCGCGAAACAGGAATTATTGTAAAGCAGCAGCAGGCACCTGCAATGTAAGCAGATGAAGAAAAACTCTTCTGCTTGATGTGTAACTCAGAAGAATCAGGGAAACAGTCGATCTTTAGGTATGCAAGTAGTACTTCAGGTTGTAATTAAGGATAACGACAAGTGATATCTCGGAATTGCAAGCAGTAGCTCTGGGATTGAAATTCAACGATGGAGAATCAAGAAGATGATTAAGGGGGAGAATCTGGAAGAGGAGAAGAAAAAGGCAGAGAAATGGCAAGAAACGCAGAGAGAGATCACCTGAGAAGGTATGGTATGAATGCAGAAAACAGTTGGGAACTATATGGCTAGGGCTCGTGGAAGTGCCTGGGCTTTTCTTCGGTTCCGAAGAAAGAAACGCTGTAGCTGCATCCACGTGCTGCATGATGAAGAGTTATTATGTTTCTTTAATTCAATTCACTCATTAATTATGAGATGCGATAAGGTTATTGGAGTTCCCTTCGTCTTGTGCAAAGGTAGGTAGGTTCTGCCTGCCTGCCTGTCTGTCTGTCTCAAAAATTTGTGGCGACAAAGCTTTGCATCGCCATCGCCATCGCCATCGCCATCATACGTATACATACCACATTCGCCCTTCCCTTTGCTTGAAGGATATGGATTTATTAAACGAAGTGGGGATGGGATACCCCACTCACACTCACTAAATTCATCGCTGATCGTAGGACACTTAACTAACCATGTAAATATAAGCAGCACGTCAATCCCCACAGAGTGTGTGCGTGCGTATATGTATGTATGTATGTACATATAACTAGCTCTGCCCCTAAGAAGTAACATCATTCATTACTACATTAATTAATTGATTACATACAGGCTTCCCACGTTTCATATGAACTACATACATACTACCTGTAGTACATATAGTAAGTAAGTTGTACACACATACATTTGTATGTACATAGTGAATGCTCATCATCATCATCATCATCATCGTATGGCTTATGTGTTTCTAGTCCCTTTTTATCACCGTCATCATCACACTACATAAATGCGCAGCACCATGAATGCCATGCATTTATATATCGGTTTGAAGCTCCTTCTCCTCCCTTCCTTTCCTCCGTTAGTATAAGCATCTAGATACAGCAAATTCGTTCATTGAATCGTGATTCGTGATCGAATGCTGAAGTTTGGATAGTGACGGTAAATTATGTGGTTGCATCCTGATGAACACGTAAGACACGATAAGCTATAAACATTAGTGCGGTGTAGCAATCCATACATACATTGATTGCTTGGAAATTAATAACTTATAAAGATTGGGTAGTAGAATTTCTTTTACTTCCTTAATTCTAGATGTAATACAAACATTGTATCATACTAACCATCACTATGACCCATTTATTCCCAATAATAATAAATTTATGTATGTACTTTCATAATGAATTTACCATAGCGGCTAGTGAGGTGTGAATGTTATGAAGAGGAGCAAGGATAAACAAAGTTGGATGTATTTAGTGGAAGTTGTCAAAATGAAAGTCTACTTTTGCGTGTGAATTCGTAGCCCCCTCAAACTCAAAATCTTCTGTGTGACGATTATGATGAGGGTGTGAAACAAAGACAAGGCCAAGCTCAACAAGGATCACTTTTTGATGGTCACCAATCCTTCAAATGGAGACGATGTTGGTTATCATAAACCTTACACGCAAGGGTGCATGGAAACCAATAATGATCAAAACGCACATCCACATTATTGAGCTCTACAGGAATTTCTTGTCTAATACAACTAATTGCAACAACAACTTTTGTGTATATACATAGATCATGTTTAATTTGCTTGCATGGGGACATTATGAAAGCATCAATTACCTTATGCATAACATAACACAACGAGAGGAATTTCAGAAGTTCTCATAACATAAGAAGAAAATTTATACACTCTTCATTCAGTTGAGTACCATATGCAAAATATCTGACCCAGACGAGAAATCACGAGCACTAAGAAGTTGTTTACACTTCGAAGCGTGCAATGAATGCTATGTATGTGTTTACGAAAGAAAACCAAACATGACAAGGCTCAAAAACGATGAATTATGTATGGGCATGAATGAATATACATACATATACATATACAATTCGTAGTGCAAAATCGGGCCTTTGCCTTTTGCCTGCCTCTCCAACCCAAAATCACGAAGAAAAGCCACAATATTTTGTTTTTGGCGATTCGACTTACGAACTCAGCAGGGAAGAGAAGGAATTCAGTTTCTGAGGGAGGGAAAGGAGGAGGGGAGGGGAGGGGAGGGGAGGGGTCAGTCGGGGGTCGGGAAGGCAGACAGAGACAGAGAGACAGAGAGACAGAGACAGACGAAGTAAGAAAGAAAGCAACGACGCCGTTTTCGAATCGTTGAAGCAGACGAGGGAGGAGGGAGTTCACACGTCGCTATGGCAGGCGACACAGACACCAGGAGCTGGGCGGACCTTCTGCATAACTCTACTCAGCTTCTTCAATCTGCCACTCCTTCCGCTCAGTTCCCCCCTATCCAGGTACGACCACAGACCTAGGGCTTTCTGCCAGCAAATGTCCCTCCTTCCACTGTCGGCATGGCTTTCTCTACAGAGTTGTCTGGGTTTATACACAATCGTGCTGTTTGTCGTCTTTTCACACGGAGGAGTTTAGAACAAACAAGCACGTCAATTGTTTTTTATTCATCACAGAGAAGTTTAGACAAGCACGTTCTTAATTCCTTTTACATGTATTATGTTTTTCTTATCATTCAGAAGTTTAGATCAGTTCGATCTGGTTAGCGCACACTTATATTTTTCTTCTTACAGGGAGTAGCCATAGAGAAATTTTAGACCAGTCCGGTCTTTTTTGCACAAAAGTTATGTCCTTTATCTAGCACGGAGCATTGTAGACCAGCTCAAACTTTTCACGTAGTTGATCGTTTATTTTTTCTTGCAGAGAGGTTTAACCAGTTTGATCTTTTTAACATAATTGATGTATTTCTTCTTTGCCATCGTTTTACATAAGTGTCATGCACTTCTCACAGAGAAACGTGGATGAGCTCAGTATTTTTTACATGAGTGGTGTTTTTTAACAGAGAAGTTTAGATCAGTTGGAGGCGCTCTCGAGAAAGCTTAAAGCACGAACTTCACGTCTTGAGTCTCCCAATCAAACCATCGCGGCAACAAGGTAGTCATTTTAACTTGTGATATGCTTAGATTCTTTTGTAAATAGAGCTTAATTGGGAACTGTGAATAGCATCGTGAATGTGGTTATGTGCTCTAGATTGGCCAAAAAACTCCTGTGAGAATTATTATGTAACTACTTTCTTTCCTTGCCATTGTGCTAAAGTACAGTCTGCAGGAGCCTGGG
Organism: Azolla caroliniana; assembly: GCF_043228905.1. Classification (NCBI taxonomy): domain Eukaryota; kingdom Viridiplantae; phylum Streptophyta; class Polypodiopsida; order Salviniales; family Salviniaceae; genus Azolla; species Azolla caroliniana. The sequence goes on along the minus strand of NW_028230452.1, from coordinate 340,162 downwards.
ATTGAAGTAATTGAACTTTATTAGGTGTGATAACTGTAAAGAAACAGACTGTGTGATGTATACATCCTTTGTCAATTTCCATTCTTGCGTGTTTTAAAGCTGTGACACGTCATTTGTAAGTGAAGCCCTCAATTGTTTTTTGGGAGTAGATTCATGGAATGGTAGGTCTAATATGAAAGAAATTGTCATTTTGTTAGCTCCAATTTAACATAGAAATTTGGGGCATGATGATTTGGTTCCAGACTGTACAGAAGATGTGAGGTGGATTCAGATGAGAGTGTGGTGTTCTTTGCTATAATATATGTTGGTGGCATGTGTAAAGGATGCTGACTCTCAATGAGTCGGGGTTTGCCAAAGTGGTATGCATGTTTGAGAGTGAGTGTGTGGGCAAGAGAGAATTATATTGATCAACTAAGAATTATCATAAAAAACAATGCCCCAAGCGGGCTTTATATACAAGTCCCCAATAGTCTACCACATTAAGTGTGGCTGGTGGTCTATTCATTGACATCCACCTGAGTACAATTCTGTCATAAGAATATCTAATATTCTTGGACCAGATTTACACTTGACAACTAATTAGGTATCAAAATCTAGGTCTTCGAATATCTAAATAGTTCACACAGATTACAATAGTTTCACACATATTTTTAACACATTATGCTTTTCTCCATAAGAACTTGTTTACTGAAGTTGAGCTTGATTTTTAATAACATACATACCACACGCAAATATATCATGGTTGCTACTTGCAACATTTTGAATGTCAGAGTCAGCTGCATTAGAATGGTAGATAAAGATTTAACATATTAAGTTTAAGCAATGGGAATTTTGCTTGAGATGGTACAGAAGATGCCGATGTGGATTCAGGTGAGAGTGGGCTATTATTTACTATAATATGTCAAGTCCAGACTTACTACACAAATATATCATAGTTGCTACTTGTAACAGGTTGAATATCAGACTCAGCTGCATCAGAATTGTTCTTGGATTATTGTCGTCTTAATCTTGTCAACATGTTGCAGATATGATGCAAGATCTTTTATCATATTTATATGAACATAGAAATTAATATACAATAAAAAAAAAAATGTCTGTGTTTTGCAAGACACCCACAAGTTATTCCTCCAAGTCCATATCGATGCATACTGTTATTAGCTTTCCAGAGGAGGTGTACCAGTTTAGTATGGAAGTTGTAAAGCTTAATTTTTTCACATTTCACCTTAGCATGTAAAATGTATAATGCTGTGTTTGAACATATCCATTGGTATTAATGAATCTCTGACATCCTTGTAGATTGCTTGCACGAGAAGGTATTAATGCTGATCAGCTTACCAGAGATTTGAAATCTTTTGAGCTGAAGGTGAGATTTCAATTGGTGGTGTATTCTGCTGAAAGGATGTTAAGAGTCCAAAATGTTCACTTTTGAGTGAGGGAGAGGAGAGTGTTTCAGAATTTTAAATACAGTTTCATTATCTGGTTTGTGACATTTGTGTGGAAAGGCATGAGCTGTAGACTACATCTAAAGCATATCGTTGTTTTCTGCATAAAACATAAAGAGTACATTAAATGTGGTAAATGTGGAAATACTTTCTCACGATATATTTCTCTTTTAACTTTTCAGACAAGCTTTGAAGATGTTTTCCCTATCGAGGCAACTAGTGTAGAGGAATATTTGCAGCAGGTATGTGTCTTTGACTGATGTTTCATGGCAACTTTGAATATGCAATCTAAATATCCACTTTGTCATCTTAACATAACCTCTTTGAATTTAAATTATTCTTCTAATTGCCATGATATGGACAAGGTTTGATAATTGGACTTGGGTTTTAATCTGTACATAAGTATTTTATGCTTGAATACATGAATCTGTAGGGCTGCATCATTTCCTATTTGCCACAACTGGAGATAATCCCTATTTTATTCCATATTAAGGCAGTGCACCTGTGCAATGAGTTGTTTTGTTATGGAATATCTGAACCTGTGGGACTCTAGTAATTTCGTGTCTCCTATAATGGAAAACAAAACTTCCCATGTTGAGACAGTGGACTGATGAAGTCCTTATTCTCGTTTTAAGGTTCTGAGTGCTTTTTTTAGTACATATCTGAGATTTCCTACCAAGAAATGGGAGTTGAAGGTTCAGAAAAATCAGTAGATCTATTGGCCATAAAGAAATAATGATATGAAGGCTGGTTTATCCACACCCAACATCAGTGCTGAGACATTCTATCATATCCTTATTGAAGATTCCCTTGGTTGTAGTTTATTTTGTGCCTTTCCTGAGTTATGGAAATTTTCTATCAAAAATAATACCATCAAAGTCTCACTGTATTTTCTATTTCTATTTGACAACTTCGACCAATATCGTTCTCCACTTATGTCCCAAGCTGTTGCTATATTAGCTGATCTTTTTAATTGCAGTGCTGTATAGCTGAGCATGTATTCCTCTTGCTTTGCTTGGATTATGTTTTATTAACCTATCGAGTAAATTTAGCAGGTACATGAAATGACCATGCTTTCTGCAATTCAAGGAGCCCAGAAAGACAATCTTCGAGCATTTAATGGCTACATGATGAAGACACTTGAGGTAAGGTTTCACCCTTCATGAAAGCATTTCTGTTGGTGTTACTACTTGAATGTTTTAATTTTGGAGGAGGTAAATCTACTATGTCACAAAAATATTTGGAACAATTGACATGACCCCTTGCGTGCTCTTCCAGGATGAGTGGCAAAAAGAAAAGCGAGATTTTTTGCACACATTAAGCCGTTTACCACTTACTCTTGCTCCAAATGTAAGCACGCCTTCTAGTGCAAAGCAAACACAGAGGAGCCAGATTGTTCCATATAGTGCAAAATCTTCACAAGATATGCAGATTAATGAATCTGTGCAGAACACGTACCAAGAAAGAAAGGCTGCAGCATATGCTGGAGTTGTTGTAAAGCTGAATGAATCACGGGAACGTGGGATACCTTTCAATGTGAGTTTTTTTTCTTGAAAAAGTATGTTTGCTTAATGAGTTCTTATTCAAAAATAAGAACTACTTTTAGCTGTTTATTTTCTGCTATTTCTTCAATTTATATAGTAGTTTTTGCTCTGTCCTATTGCTGGGTGTGTTGTAATTAGCCTATGATATACTTGACATTATCTGAGCTAGTGAAGATGTGTGGCTTTTGACTCCGAAAATTTGAAGTTTTGTTCCTTAATATACATATGATTGCAGCTCCATTATCACAATCATTATTTTGAATTGGAACATTGTGCAAATTGAAGTAAATAATAAAAATCAAACCCTGGCCCTGGAACCTTTCACGTGGTTTAATTTTCTAACGGGCAAACTTGTGTTAGTAGCACATCAAATTTGCACTGTTCCTGATTGCATCATGCACTTGTATCTCTCACTGATGACAATAATGGTGGGTGTATCTTTTGCATATGAATTCAATCATTGTTATACTGGCTTTTTTTTATCAATAACAATCATGAACAAATTGATCTTTGTTATGGTCATAATCAATATAGGACCAGTGGCTTTGAATTGTAAAAAAGAATTAGTGGCTGTGACCATAATATAAGAATTCTAGATTTTAAGAGCCTGATATTGTGGTTTTGCTGTAAGACATGTGTATAGAAGTTTATCTGGGTGCTATTTGCTACTACAATTATCCACATGGTCCACACAAGCAGGTGCATAGTATCTCCCTGTTCACCTATGAACTGAAGAAGAGATGGAAAGTTTCCATTTGAAACTTGGTTGTTCACTCCTTTCTTGGGTACATGTCTTGGACAATGATATATGATACGTGTTGGGTCGGAATACATTTTCCCCAAGCCAAATACAGTACCTCTTTTACACTTCTGTTTTTTGGGCTTTTTCCTTTACATATCATATTCATAATTTCAGATTGCTGGTTGATTCTTTGGGTTACATGTCTCTTGGTCTAAATACATTTTCTCCAAGCTAAATACAGCATCTCTTTTGCACTTCTGTTTTTGGGGTTTTATAAGTCTCCTAAGAACATGCATATCCATACATCAGAAATTCATAAGTTCAATTGCGGGTTGATTCTTCTGAATATGATTGTGATATTGGTTGGTAAGTCCTCTAAACACATGCATATCTATACATTAGAAATTCTGGCTGAAGAATGTATTCAAGGTGTTGATTCTTAGGAGATGTTTTAAAATGTCTGATTGGAATTAATTTTGTTTAAAATGGAGACATTGTGCCACTGTTTTTTTAAAGTTCCTGTTCTAATCTTATGTTTTACCAATGAACTTTATTGTATTCTGTGTTACTTCAAAAATTCGCATAACATAGAAATGGTATATAGGCTGCAGCTGAATTTAAAGAAGCTTGCGAAACTGTAGCAGAGGACATACATGGGTTGAAGTCGGTTACTATGCGGAAAGTATGGCAACTCATTCAGGTCAGATCATTTATGCTAACTTGTGGTCATTGTATAATTGCATTTTTTTCTTTCATTTCAATTGGCGCTTTGTGTTCTATTTTAATATTAGTCTCTCTTTGCAATTTCAGTGCTTACTGTCAGAAATTTCTGATACTTCTGGCGGTATGACAAGAAAAATGCAGCTGATAATTGGTGCTCGACATCATCTTGAAGAAGGTCATGAAAAATACATTCGTGATACAATACAAAATCATCCAGCACAGGTTAATTTCTAATAGAGATAAAACTGTAGTTAAAATAACATTTCAATACACACTGCTGGAATACTGTATAGTGCAGGCTGCACTCGGAGGCTCAACAGGAAACCTTCAACTTGTTCATGCGTTTTTGAGGGTAGGAACTTATTCTTTTAGATCTGCCTCGTTTATGTACAATCTCTTTGCTGCTAGAGACTAGCACTTTTTTTTTTGATAATTAAATTGAATTCTTGTACTACAGGTGCGCTTGAGAGATCATGGCTTGCTTGATTTTGATGTGCAGCAACTGAGGCGACAGCCACCATTTGATACTACTTGGCATCAGGTATTCAAGACTGAAAATTTATCAGTATTGAAACTGATTACTGGAATGCTACAACAAATATTGATAGTGTTGCAATGCAGCACAGTAGTTTCTTTCTTGAAATTATTGTTTTATTACGTGTGTGTAACGGGAAGGTTCTGATTACAATGTCTGCCCAACTTCTCTCTTCATTTCATTAGTGAATTCTCGCACAGTTAATTTGTGTTCAATATGTAGTTCTCAACCCTTTCATTCAGGTGTCGTTATGCTGTACCACTCTACAAGCACGCATACACACATATTTTTGATAAGCTTGTTTGGAATGTTGTATTCAAGGCCATCCTCCATTGCACTATTTCATCTTATATTCTCTGATTTTAATACAATTTCTTGTTTTTCATCTTGTAATTTTGTAAGCTATTTATTTTGTCTTATTATAGTACATTCTATGTTATTGTCATTCTGTTGAGATGTTTTATATAATTCTTGAGGTAAATTCACTAAACGTTTACATGCATTTGAACAGATATTTTTTTGCTTACGAACTGGGTATTATGAGGAAGCCAAAGAAGTTGCTGAATCATCAAGAGTTAGTAGGGCCTTTGCATCGCAGGTCTGGCTTTACTTTTGACCCGAATGATATAAAAGTTGCAATCTTAGCTTTTTAAAAATCTGGATGTTATGGAATAACTTCATTTTAATTCTGTGTATAGACATAAAGCAAACATTTTCTGCATTAAACTTGCAATGGGGTTGTTAATTTTGTGGACCCACAGAAATGTTTTGTTGGTTAGGAGGTCAACTTTTGTTTATTTATTTTCTCTAGCGATGTTATGGGAAATGCATGAGAGATGAAATGAAGATACTGGGAACTATTTTTCCTTTTTCGAATCGAGTTAGGTTTGTCTTACTTAGATTGGTGCATTGATTTTCATCGTAAACAATTCTCCTACAATTTCTTTGCATATCACCTCGTAATTACTTATCTCAATACTCATTATCTTCATTCTCATTGGTCTTTATGCTGTCTACTGGGCTTTTCCACTTTTGATTTGCATGGATTGTTTCTGTTTGTTGATTCAGGTTTCTCAAAGTTCTGACTTAATGCAAAATAAGCTCTGCACATGTGTCACAGTGATGCATTTTAATAGACAAGTGGGGTGTCATACTACCTTGTGATTACTAATTAATCTGTTATGGTTTTCAGTTGATAGAATGGATATCCACTCGAGGTTTAGTAAATGAGTCAACTGCAGCAGCAGCAACAGAAGAATGTGAGCGCATGATGAGGACTGTTGACAGACCTGGGAGAGTTGGCACTGACAAGTATAAACTTTTAGTTTATGCAATTGTTTCTGGGAGTAGGCAGTTGATGGACAAGCTTTTAAGAGAGATACCCACATTGTTCAACACAATTGAAGACTTTTTGTGGTTCAACCTTGCAGTGGCAAAAGATGATAATCAGAGTTCTTTACCAGGCATGAATGTTGGGATGCAGTCTTATACTATTGAAGACCTTCAAGCATATTTACTTAAATTTGAGCCATCATACTATACAAGGAATGGCAAAGATCCTCTAGTTTATCCATATGTACTGCTTCTTAGTCTTCAGTTGCATGCGGCTATTTCTTACTTGGTAAATGAACCAGGAAGTGACAATATAGATGCTGTTCATATGGCTATAGCTATAGCTGATAATGGGGTTCTTCTTGACAAAGGAATCAACAGGGCATGTAAGCTGGGATCAATGGATACTGTCACAGAAATTGCTGGGATTATCCGATATTATGGATTGGCTTACAAGCGTCAACGAAATTTAGCGCTTGCACTTGAATACTATGTTCAGGCAGCGGCAGCAATGGGTGGTGGTGCAGCATCATGGGGTGCGCATGTAAGTGTTGATCTCGCACGACAGCGGCAAATGATGCTGAAACAACTGCTATCTGAAATTCTGCTAAGCGATGGAGGAGTACAGCTTCTTCTTGGACCGTTTGGCACAGGTTCAGAAGGTGCCTTAAAAAGATTTGTATCAGATCATGAATCACAATGTCATTTCTTGCTTGAAGTTGCATCTCAATGTCAAGAATCTGGCATATTTGACAAGGTTATAATCCTTAATCCCCTACGTCTGTATCTACTTATTAATAGATGTATCTCTTAGTATTGGAATATTCTTCATCGCAGGCTATCGAGTTGTTGAAACGTGTTGGTGCATTTGCTGCAGCGTTGGAAATTGTTAATAACCGTCTTTCTGATGCAGTAAATTCTGTTAGTAAAGGCAGGATGGATGGAGAAACCAAAGCGGCAGGGCTTATTTTAGCTGGGAATAGTATCATTGAAGCAACCAAAGTTCTTGGTGTTACCAGGTTTGTCAGGTCTTAAGTTTTGCAAATAGCTTGAGTATATTTGATTCTTTATGGTTTTGTATGATCTTGTTTTTGGGTTGCTGTTTCTGCCATACCAATATTCTTTAATGAAGTGGTGTTCCATTAAAATTATTTTCTGTTTGATTTTTCTAATCTTCATTATGGTCTAGTCTGCCCATAAATTTTTTTATACAGTTCTTTGTATAAGTCATTCTGGAACTGATGGTAAGATGAGGAATGTCATCCTCGAACATATGATAAGATGAACCGAATGACCTTTTGTTCAACTTGTACTAGCTTTCTTGTGTGTATTCATGTTTTTATTTTCTCCCCCATTTTCCCCAGCTCACATTTAATATCTCATCAGTCTTACGAAGGTGTGCTACTACTATGTGGATCATGACTGTTTGTTTTCTTATATAAATGTGTCCCCTTTTTTCCTATAAATTAATGTTGGGGTCATATCAAATTAAACTCATACTTGTACTTGCTAATTACATTTAATAAGCCTATATTTTCACAAATACATGTGCTGCATGTAGTTTATTCTAAAAACTAGAAAGAAAGCTTATGTTGTTTATTGGAGGGTATTATTGGTGTATCATTGATACTGATTGCTCGTTTATTGTAGAATTTGGTTTCTGGTTCATAAAAGGCATTTATTGTTTGTTTTATACATGGCAGCATGCAGGACCGAGAAATGATTGCTGAAAGGCAGGCTGCATTGAGGCAATTGGAAACTATATTGACATTTCATAAACTTGCAAGAAATGGCAAATATAGTGACGCTCTAGCTGAACTACCAAAGTTGTCATTTCTACCATTAGATAGTTGGAAATATGACCTTGGCACTGATTCTCTACAGAATGTTCAACCAAGTGTCAAATCTTGCATTCCAGAACTTTTGAAGGTTGCTCTCTCTTGCCTAGATAACATTCCTGATATTGATGGCAGTGTACGGAGAATGAGAGGAAAGGTTAGTAGACAGTCTTTTCTGATTTGAGATTTTTCATGTACTAAATTCTATCGTCTCCTACAAATGAAATGCAAATAGGATATTTACTAATGAGAGGTTTCCTCTCTCTCTCTCTCTCTCTCTCTTGCTCCCTCCATGGTGCCCTTAATGTATACATTTGCATATCAACACTGCGTGGTCCTTATCAAAGAACATTTTAACATACACTCGTGAGGTTCACCCCCCGTAATATATCATCATCTTCGTCGTCGTTGTCATCATCATCATCACCATCTCTCTCTCTGTCTCCCCCTCTTCCTCTTCCGTTTTGTAAATAGTAATGCATTAATTACGAAAGTTAAATTATGATCGATGGCTCTCCTGTGTGCACTCTATTATTTTTAGTATACATATGCTAATATTGATGTCTGTTTGCTCTTGCAGATAGCTAGTTTTATTGCAAATGCATTGCCAAAGGGTTTGCCCAATGATCTTTATGAAAGAGTGGCACGGATGCTTTGATAAATGGATCAATATCATCAGCAATGTAGATGCTGGTTATCTTGGGCACTTTCCAAATGGTCTTCACGAAATAAATGCAAATACCAGAATAATGCCTAATTATCTGCGTGAAAGAAATGCCCTGGTGCTGGGAAATGTTGGATGACGGGCTAGCAGATGACCTCCAATGTTACGTATCTATTCTTCTACTCAGATAGAGAGCTTGATTATGGCAGTTCATGTCTTTGCCCATTCTGAGCACTTGAATTTATAAGTTGAGATATTATGGTGCAATGGATGGACGTAACTGGATACTGTCATGAGGAATTATGTTTCTCAGCATCAACTAATCCTGAATTTTGATAGCATAGTTGCAAGTAATATTACAGCGGTTTCTAAATGTTCAACCTAAATAGAATTTTCATGATTTTGTTTTTATAAGTAAAACTTGTTCGAATACATGAATATCATATATTTATTCAATACAATTTATATAGGTAGCAGTCAGCATACTCATTAGGAATATAGATATAGGTCTGCTGGCATTCATTATCTTAGAAGTTACCATCTTAAAGCGTGTTCCAAATTTAGAAACCTGATATGATACATTCTGTTTTGTATGTTTCATTGCTTATCTCATGTTTCTGTCATTATCAATGAAATATGTTTGTCATTATTAAGGCATTAGTCCGAGTTATGCAATGCAATGTGTATAGTGGGATATAATTTGTATTAAGCTTCTTTGGAAGTGATGTAGAGAAGTAACCAAACCAAGGAAAGGTGGGTCACCCAAACAAATGAGGAAGAAATTCAACACCTAGACTGATGAGGGCGAATTGTAACACATTCCATAGATTGAAGAAGAATAGATTTGAGCCTAATGTCAACGAAAGGATACAAAAGAAACTCTACACTGTAATAGAGAGACAAAGGAAGGTATATTAGTTTCACAACTAGAGGCCAGAAATCGGCATATGGATCAATTGAATTTATCACCATATTGAAATAAAAATAAAAGAAAGAAATGTAAAACATAGAACATATGGAGAATTCTACATTGACCTAATTGCATAGAAAATCGAGAAACGAGGCATTATCTTATCCAAAGTAGCAGAAACAGTAACAGAGGAATAATTATTATTGTAAGTCATAAATTGTTATTATGGTTCTGCTCAGTCTAATTAAATATTTCGATCAGTTCTATGTGACCACCCTATATGAAAATTCGATCCCTCAACCGTTTTCAGCCCTATCATAGGCATTTGACTTGTGACGGGGTGTGAAGCTGAAATTTGCAGGTGCAGGGCCAAGAAGCATCTCTGAAATTCGAACCTGAGATGAAATTGCAAGGCTAGTTTTCACAGAGATTCTAAAGACAATTAGAATTGTGAGAGAAACTTTAGTTCACATTGCCTTACCCAATCTGCAGCACTGTCAGATGCCATCATTGACTCAAGCTCATCACGACCGTAATACAGTGGAGGTCTCCAGTTTAATTTCTGCGGTATCACTTCCAACAAACCTACGGGTATATAGCGATGCATGTAGCTCAACCATTCCAGCAAGAAATGCCTTGTTGTTTCAACACCTGCACAAGAGCAGAAATATTCACTGGTTATGGATACTGGGAATCAAGATGTGAATTCTATATTCCAATCATGTTTCAAAGAACAAGAATGAACTCGATACAAATGCTATTATCTAAATTGAACAAAGTCTTGGAGATGTTAAAAAGGCAAATGTAAATTTTGTCCAACGGACACATGACAAGGTTTCAGAATTATGGCATTAAAAGCTGTCAGCAGGTAATATTCTATATTAAACAATTGAAGCCAAGCATAGCACTACAAGCAGACATTTCTAGAGAATGGTTGAATACAGGTAAAGATTATTTGCTGATATTCCCATTACCCATATCTCACAGAAGTGAGAATGCTAAAGGGAAACCCTTCAGGTTGGATGCCTTGTGCAGTGATGTGATAGATCTTATCCACAATGTATGGTGTGAATTCGTTAAATGTTTGAGAAGCTGCAACATTAGCTAATAGCAAAGTATAGAGTCTAGACCATGTGTGTCAACCATGTTTATTCAATGGTTGTAAGTACAATGCAAGGAGAAGAACTGTTCCCAGGCATGTATGCCAGGATTTCTTGGCTCAAATAGCAGTTTTGTAGTAAAAGTGCTTTCGCTCACTTCGTTGTGTTGGGCTGCTGTTTGAAAGCCTTTTTTATTTCGTAAGTCTCCTTTTGGAGAACCATAAAATCGAAATATGAAGAGGATTCTATGACCTACACGTGTAACCTCTCTCTCTCATCAATAATCTATCCCGTTTTATGGGTTCGTTAGTTTGTACATATAAATATTACTTTACATCTAAAATAGCTATTTATTGCAACTTCCTATGCTCACCTTTACCATCAGAACCCCAATGTTCCAGACCAAATCGCACATAATCCTTCAATATATCCAACCTCTGGTTTGACGTTATGTCCCAGTGTCGTTGCTCCTTAATTTCTGTGAGCAACCATGGCTACAACACATTTTTCTGTTAGACAAAGCTATATCACTTTCACAAAATCTGGAATTCATATGTATTACATTCATAAAATCTGGAATTCATATTAATTGCAGCCTACCTTGATCAGAACACCCCTGGCAACCATGCAACTTGAGAGTTTTGATGCACTTAAATGTTCATTCCAATCGGTGTATGAAAAGATATCACCATTTCCAATAACCTGCAGACCATCGGATGCAAGATTGCAGCTTTTATAAATATAATCCCAATCTGCAAGCTTGCTATATCGCTGTTGGCGTGTCCTGCCATGGATTGTCAAAGCACTAGCTCCCCAATTGTGAACATCTCCAATGAAAGACTGAACACAGTTTTTTCCTTCAAAGTAGCCTGTGCGTACCTAGTATAAAGAATACTGATATAAAATCTTCAGAAACATTATTAATGTTCCTAATGTTCCTTCAAATCAATTTCTCACGTAATAATCTGCAACATTGGAAAGAAATAAAATGCTAACCTTCACAGTAAGTTGGCACTCAATAGAACCAGATGCAGCCTTCACGATCTGTTGAAGTCTTGATGGCTTTGTAAGAAGGCATGATCCAGCTCCCTTATTCACAACCAAGTCAATGGGACAGCCTACATTTAGATCTATGAAATCAATCTCGGATTCCTTATCAATCATCTCTGCAGCACGTGCTGCTGTATCTGGGTAGGCTGCACATATTTGAACTCCAAAAACATCTTCACTACGATGCCGCCTCATTAAAGCCCACTCTGAAGCCTGACCCTGTACAAACAATGACCAGAGATCTTAATATTATCTACAAACAGTGCTAATTAGAAATTCAGTAAGATTAAGTGCCTACCTGCAACAGATTAGTACACATGGCCATTTCACCACATGTGATATCAGCTCCTAGCAGCTTGCAAACTCTCCGAAATGGCAAGTTCCCAACAGTTGTCAAAGGTGCAACATAAACTTTCCCTCGGAAATCAATAAGTTTCTTTTCCCTCATTCCGAGTTTGCATTCAATAAAATCATCAGCCTCCTGGGTTCCCTTAGAAGGGGGCTTGTCATTGGCTATCATACTGCTGTCAGTAAACTCCTTGACCGCATCTGAAGATAGGATATCTTGTTCAATGTAAGTTCTTGGCTTCTTTGAAGCTCGCAGATCTTCTTCATTTGATGTATCACTAACAGACTGCTCCAACACTGCTGAATGAACAATCTGTAAATCTTCAGCCTTAGAATTCCTGTCTACATTCAATGGTGAGGGTGTATCATGACTTTGAACTGTAGAAGAGGATTTCTCTGATGCCCGTTGCTTTGATTTTCCCTTCAAATCATTAAAACCTAGATTTATTACTCTCTTTCTCATACAATTACACAACTAGGGAGAGTGCTTTGTAACAATTGTTAGCCTCATGGGTCACGTTGCGTTAATATATCATAATCATCATTCACCTCTTCTCATAATGATATCCATCAGGCTACAAAGTTCTATAATAATATTTTAGGAGGATGACCACATGGATAGTTTGGGATGCTCTAGGATGATGTTTCTTATAGTATAAGGATCCTTTGATAGTCTTATTTACTACTATGGTAGCTCTTTTTATTTACATTCTGTCACACAATTTTATATTTGTAGTACTTCAAGCAAAGACCTATGAGAGACTTCATGAGATAAGGTCCATGGGAAAGCTATTTATATGCGCAGTGGAAACAAGTTGTGATGTGTCACCCGAAATCCAGCTAGGGAGCAATACAAGAGAAATAAACGTCTGGAGTCAAGAAATGCCTCTTTGACACTTTTGCAAAACAGAAGCTTGAATATGTAGTTGATGTATATGGTGGTAGTACCTCTACAGTCAAAGAGTTACGTTTTACAAATCAATACACATATGCTCCCATTTATTGAGATCAGATCACTGGCATTGCAATTGTGTGGACTGGACATCAAGAGATTGTTGATTACATACTAAAGGTGCAGTAAACAAACACAATTTCTGTGCTATTTGAGGGAATCCTAGAGAAAAACTTGACGGTTCAACAATTGGAAAAAGAAGGTGAAGCACATGCACATGCACATGGTTGTGAATCTTTGGAGTTGAATCCCTCCCACTAATACCTCCCATGTCTGAACACAACTTTAATTGGACAATTATTAATCCAAGGCATTTTGCTTACTAATCTTGAATTATGAAGATTCTCTCTTACCTTCTTCGGAGTCAAATGAACACCAGTTCAACAATGAAATTTGATTAGTTTGTGTATGCACATAATTAATATGTTCATAAATTATAAAACTAATACTCCACATAGGCAAATGATGTGCATGCATTATACTTCTTTCTAATAATAACAGGATGTTTCAATAAGTTATGGAAAAGTCTTACCAAAATGCCAAGCAATTGCAATTGTGCCTCTGCTCTCGGGAAAGAAACCAGATTTTTCCACAACATCTTTTGGAAGCCTTTCTTGAGAGCATTAAGCTCATTAGGATTGTCATCTTCCAGTATCTCAGAATTATTGTTCTTCTGCAATACATGGGAACCCGCAAATCTGCATGCTGCACCATATATACAAGGCCTGTTGATTGCCATAAAAGGACATTCACCAGGCAGATCGGGTGATTTCTGCACAAACCCAGTTTTAGTTTGATGATGCATTTATTTACTTGAAAGAAACTTTCTATTTCATATCTATTTATTACTGAAATTTGTTGCATTACAAACGTTTGAGTGAGCAAGCTATTCAGAAAATATTAGGTAAGAGATCATGCTCCATTATTCTCAAACTGTAACATTGTAATTCTATTTGGACTAAAATAATGACTCTATCCAGATTTTATTAGTTTTCTGACTACGACTCTACAGATCAATAACAAGCGACATGTACTATTAATAAAATTTAGGCAGTGATGATAAGATGGGGATGTGCATGAACAATTACATGTTTACTCTTAGTTTCAAAAATGAAGCATTGCACAGAAACAAGCCTAAAACGCATTCTAGAGCATCTCAAGATCAAGAACAAAAGGATACCTGTGCTAAAAAAGCATCCAAGTCATGATTAAAACGGCACTCTGTTCCATATGGACAAGCATTTACATCATTTGTCTTCGCAACTGCATGACATATGCTCTCTGCTGTTTTCTTGGCCTAGATGGCAGCACCAAAAATTGTTTTAATCAATAATAAAGAGCTTCAAAAAGATATAAATAACTTTTCAATTAAAAAATCTGGAACACATGAGTTCTGATCTACAATAATCTGCCAATTAAATGTTCTTACTACGCTACATGCGTGGCTCTCCAGCGAGTTATTCTAGCATGTTATAATAAGCTAACTGTCTCAAATTTCAGTAAATTAGGAATGGCCAGTATAATGTACTCGAATGAGGTCCAATGCCACCATTACCTTTTCAATCATACTTATTAAAACTCAACGCAACAGTTGAAATATGAGGTCTCATAGGTTATTCAATTCACTTAATTGCTAAGACGTTTTCAGAACCCATATTGAGCATAACCACCAATCCAAAATGTAAAATGCTAACATATAAAAAATAATTCAGAATATTATTATAAAAAGATATCTATTTTTGTAATGACATTTTCAGTTGGCACTTGCTAAACTGTTTTGGAGCAACATAATGACAATATAAGCCAAATTGAGAGGTAAACTAAACCAGATATGAATTCCCTCGTGTTTCAAAAAATTGCCAATGGGTACAATATTAGTCTCAATTCTCATTTTGCAATTGGTGTTTGAATTCACTAGTTACAACTTCTCAAAAACAGCACATCAACCATAAAAACCAAAGCAAGAAATCATGTAAATTACCAATGGACACTCCATTACATTGCCCACTGAGCGTTATGCTAGAATGAGGTCTGACTTTGCTATCACTTTTATCTTTCATCATTTGCTAAAAGTATTTGAAAACCAGATAAGATCAAATGAAGTGGTAAAAGCCTCAATTCAAATGATTTTCCAGTGGCAACTATATTATGCCAAAATAAGGTCTATATATTCTATCAGCTTTCTGGTCAGATCTTTGTAAAACACTTTGAGACACAACTTGACGACCATAAAAATCAATGCATGAGAAAACTGCTCACATTTCAATAATTTGCTAATGGCCAATAAATTTATGCTAGAGGAAGGTCTAAATTTTCTGATGGTATTCCAGTTGGAACTTGTTTAAACCATTTTGAACAACAGCATCATATGTATCATGAAAACCAAAGCAAGAGACAGAATGGAATTTTTTGAATGTAATGCCATGCACACCTGCTGTCGGTCTCTCTTCTGTTGCCGTTTTGATTTCTTCACAGCAGAGACTTTGGAAGATTTTGCTTCATTTTGATCCAAGCCTGTACTTACAGGATCATTGACAACAACTACGTCTGCTGTTGTAGGTGTAGCACTAGGGTCAGCTTCTAGGAGTACACGAGCCGAGGGTGCTCGTAGGAAAGCCTTCTTTACAGGAGCCCGACCTTTGACGATCAATTCGGCAGGAGAAAGGTCGTGAATCAGAGATGGAGATGGGAGTACTATTGCTACATCCTTAATCAGGTCTTCAGCGTCTTCTTTTGATTTACATTCTTCATGTTCCTGTGTTTCATCACGTATGTCTGTTCCTTCTCTTCCTTGGACATTATCTTCTTGGGAACCTTCCGGTACTGCTTCTGTTGTTGCAGAGATACGGAGCTCCCCGCAAGATACCACCATGGCTGCTAAGCTTCACAATATTCCTTCAACGGGAAGTCTGTGTCTGTCTGTCTGTCTCTGTCTATCCCTGTATACAAACACAAACATACATATATGATATATCATATATATATATCATATACATATGTATCCCTAACCCTCACTCTCTCTCTCGTCTCTCTCTCCACTTTTGTGAAGGGTTTATCGATAGTGAGGCCCATGCATTTTAACCATCTTTTTTTTTTATAAGCTCTACCCTTCTTCTCTCTCTCTCGGTGAAAACGCACAATTATATTAATAAAAGGGTGTGAAAAACACTACTTACAATGGGTGTCACAATGGAGTATGGTACCCACTAACTACAATACATGGATAGTGGAATCTCTCTCTCTCTCTCATATCTCTTGAGAAAGTGGATTTATTAATGCAGCCAGTATCGTACAAGTAAAACAACACATACGTGGCTGCAACAAAAACCCTATGATAAGGTTTAAGGTTAAGTGACATGAAGACAACAACTCTTATGTGGACATGGTGTTTCCATGGGCATCTTTCCAAAAACTCCCAAATCAAATTTCCTTCATGCTTGTACATCTATTGTGGCTAGTCCATGGAGAACACCAAACAACTTATTTTACTGACTCTAATTGTACCATGGACCCCGATACTTAGTAGCATCCTTACATGATGGTTGGGCAAAGAGCTCCCTAAGTAAAAACCCATTGAAAGGGTGACAAAAGGTTCGTTGTTAATTATGCCCTATTGGATTTAGCAATTGGGCAATGTAACACATCTATGTCTAGCATTGCACTATCATAAAGCCCATGGTTAGTCTACAAGTCACTAGAATTACATTTTGCACAATTACTAAGACCACATTTGCCATATGATTCAAGTCAAACTTGAGACATTCTTTTTCTACCTTGATGCAAGAGTCATGATGACACAATTGCCATTACCTATTTGTATAGAGAATTATTAAGGTTGTCTACACTAATCAATCTCAAACTTTGTTTACAAGTGGTCACCAATGTTGACCTATAATGAATTCTCGGCAAATGATTGCACACTATTGGCAATATGTCACCATGAAGTTGAAATCTTCATTCTCCCATGCTATATAACAAAGGTAATGTATTAGCTATCCCCTGAGTGTGTTTCTACGTGCATATCTTTTTAGATGTTAAATCTTTGAGTAACAACCCAATCTTCCAATTTTATCAGGGATGCTCACCCTAAGCACATTGGGATGCATATATGACTCCATGAAACTTGATACATGTGTAGTCTTCACTATTTCTTCTCGTGTGTATGTTGACATTAATGGATGATCTGATCAATCAAATGATTTCCTTATCGTGATAACAATGGCAATAAATCATATGAACCATTTTTGCTCATACCACAATAAGGATTGATATACAAAGTTATTTATGATTGTATACTATATACATGTCAAAGTTTGACAAGGTGAAGATATCAACACCAAGAGTTTCACCTAAGTGTCAAAGTTTTCGGTCTGCCAATAATTGGCCATGCCATCCAAGATCATCGACATCTCTCTTAATACATGAAATACGCACAAACTGATAAACTTTAATGTGCAACCATAATTATAAGGTGATACCTTTCACGCTTTCATGGATTCAAGTCCATTCTTAGGTAGAGCTTTCGAGAATAAGAGCAAGATTTCCACCAATACCTGGGGTGTTTATCGTTTTACCAATGGGAGATTGAATCCCCAAATATTTTTCTAGGTTATGCATCAAAACAAGAATCAATCACAAACAATAATGGACCATTCAACATCCTTGTACTAACCATGACAAAGGTATCATCATTGTCGTGCCACTGTATTTAGATCAACTTGTGACATTGCATTAACCTAAAAATCAAGGGGCATCATTTACACAAAAAACCATATGAGATGTAAGTTGGGGAATAAAAGATCAATTTATATGATTGTATACCTTCTCTATATCTAATTGTCCTTGGTGTAATCAATGACTTTTCCACATTAATAACAACCATAGTTACTACTTTCTTGTTGATCCATCCATCCATCTCTTCTTCTTTTTTATCGTAATTACCTTGCGTTAGTGGTAAGTTGTTAGCACTACAAGCACTGCGTGTGTTTCTGGGTTCGAAACCCAACATCCTCACCTCTCTATTGTATACTTCTTATATATCTCTTAATTCACTAGATGCCACTGTGGAATGTAGGGGTTGAACCCATGACCACCTGGTCTCCATTGGGCAACCTTACCAACTGAGCTCAAGCTCGCTTGCTCTCTCTCTCTCTCTCTCTCTCTCTCTCTCTCTCTCTCTCTCTTATCGTAATTAGCTTACCCCAGTGGTAAGTTGATAACACTACAAGCACTGTGTCTTGGGTTTGAAACCCAATTTTCTCACCTCTCTATTATATATTTCATATATATCTCTATTTCACTAGATGCCACTGTGGAATGTGGTCTCTCTCTCTTTGGTGAAAACACTACTTACAATGGGTGTGACCATGAAATATGGTCACCCACTAACTACACTACACTACATGGGTAATTGCCAATAGGCAAGACAAACATTCCACCGAGGAAAGGATTTCCACTTGCTCCAATAAAGAAAATTGCCACATTAGTACTCCCTTCAACTTTCATAGATATGCTTTCACTCCATGTCTACCATCAAATACAAAAGCGTTGTGCATATTCCAATTATGATGCAATCCCCAATATCTCAAAAATAGAAAAACAATCTCCATCTCTGACTTTGGGTCCACCTGTGTAAATTGTACAAACACCCACTATCTAGGTGTCAAATAACACCGTGATAAAACTTGTCAAATTTGAGAAATGTAACTCCAAAATTGAGAAGCAATCGAGCATTGTATAAATCGATGAGTACTCTCTCTCTCTCTCTCTCTCTCTCTCTCTCTCTCACACACACACACACACACACACACACACACACATTGAAGCATAAAATCAAAGAATAACCAAACGCCCTTGGATATTGGGCTTCAAAGTCACTCATCGTGTAGAAGCAATTAAGAAGACAAGGGAACGTGAGTTACCTCACCCAGAAGTTCCAGATGAGATACCATTTACATTGAGGCCACAAACCACACATGCATAAACTATTTACTCTAATTTGGTCTCTCCATGCTCCACCATAATTTTGGTGATCATGACTATGAATTCATAGTGATTGCCACCCCACTTTGAATGGCATGGATATGGTAACATGTTAGTTGTTAAGTTCCTATTTCATTATATAAGATTATTTGAGGGCAAATTGTTGATCACTCCATTTGGCCACAAGTGTATCTAGATATATATTACAATATCTATTCAAACTACATCACATGTGGAAGATTTGACAACACACATATAAGTTGATATATAAAGTAATGCCATGAAACAATATGAGAAGGGCCACATATGGGTGATTCATCAATATTTTCTATAAGAACCATATCCTCATGCATAATATCATCTCAAGCATGTTTTGTGAGAGGACACCAAATGT
Source organism: Azolla caroliniana (assembly GCF_043228905.1). Lineage (NCBI taxonomy): Eukaryota > Viridiplantae > Streptophyta > Polypodiopsida > Salviniales > Salviniaceae > Azolla > Azolla caroliniana. Next base: position 320,606 of record NW_028230452.1, on the reverse strand, counting down.
TAGATTAAGGTAGTGACTTCCTAAAGTGAGTGGTATAAACAATGGTAAAAAAACAAAACTTGTGTAAACAAGTTGTCATCGTCGTCCTTTGAGCTAATAACCCTAAAATTTGTGTGGCAAAATCAACATAGTTTCTTTAAATGTGTAATTAGGAGTGGCACCACAAAAAGTAACTAAGAAAAAACTTGAGAAGAGCCAAGAATAGTAAATTTGCACAATGATACATAAACATCAAAATGCTAACATTGATAGTGAAATCTTCAATGAACTTAGCTTGATGCTCGACGAGCTCATTTTCTTTCATCGGGATCATAACATGTGTTCTCAATCCAAAATGCAATTATCGTAAGGGGACAACACCCCTTAAAGTGGGTGGTGTTAATAATAAGTATTTTTTATATCTACGTCAAATGATAATTCACACACACATTATCACTCATCCAAATGAGCAACCTACATTGTTCACATTACCTTCCATCCAACCCACATGAGCATTATTGGTGCATATTCTCTATGCTCATAAACTATATGTATAAGCTAGAATTGTGTTTGTTTGTTGCCCATTCCCCATTTTTCAAGGTACAAATTGGTAAAGAGACATGACTATACATCCTCTCATGTGCCATCATCATACGATCATGAACATTGATTGGAAAACTAGCAACAACACAATCCGACGACTCACTCAACATTTAAACACCAAGTTTGTCAAATATCCACGAAGATGCATGAAACCACTAGTCCAATAAAGTTTACAATCAATATAGTTCACAAGAGCATGGGCAATATGCTTTATATTTACTAATGAAGGTATTGATGCCACATGGAATTTGAATGTTGGACCAATTCATTGAGTTATATGTATAAGGGTTTTTACTTGTGAAAGTTTGCAAATATAAAAAACTAAATTGTCCATCAAGCTCCTACATATGTCTATATTATAAATGTGCGTCATATATTCAAATCATTACTAATCAACTCCAAGAAAGGCACCGTATGTCACTTAATAGGGCATGATGATGTCATGTACTTGAGATTGCCCACATAAGGCATTGTTCTTAAAGCCACATGGATTTTGAATTTTGGATTATCTCATAGAGTTATATAAGGATTGTATTTGTGATGATTTGCAAATAGCACAAACTAGATTAAGTCCAAGAAAAATATTTTATGACACTTCATAGGGCATGATGATGTCATGCACTTGAGGTTGTGCAACATTGAACGAAACATAATTAGGATGTAGAGGAATTCATGAGAGTGTCAAGAATATTTCATGTGCAAGTCTCGAAAACCAAATCTTTTCCTTACAATTTTATTACGAGATTTCAGATTGTGATAGCATGCATGATGAAAGCTTAGGGAGACGGAACATCTTAGTTAGAGATGGAGATTGAGTCTTGGAGGAGGCAAAGACATACACATTCCCCAATGTAAGATAATGGATTACAAAAGATAGAGGAAGAGTTCAAGGCTGAAGTGGGCTAGTGAGATATAATGCAAACAAAGGTGTTTGTTCAATGTATTATGTGAGATTGACAAGAATCTTTGACCAAATAACCTAAAAAAGGAAGGAACAATAGCAATGATGCTTAGCTAAGATTTGTAGTATACTAGACTCTAGTGCTTTTAGCACATGAGATTTTGTTAAAAAGAACGTGAAAATAGATAGGGAGGGGATGGCCTTGAAAGTTGGTGTCAAGTGTGCAAGCAATCATAGATTAAGTTAATGAAGAGAGGAAAATATCTATTATTACCCATGAACCAATGATGATGTCTTATCTAGTATTTTAATAATACGAGCAAGAGAGTCGAGGTAAGTGACAAAATTACTCGACCCTGAGATCGAGAAAAGGAGGAGGAGGTATGTGACACAATTGCTTGACCTCGAGATTGAGACAAGAAGAAGGAATTCTTTGACATGAGCATCGATGCAAATATCAACACACGCGCGCTGCAATGTAACGACGCATGCTAATAATAATAATGATAGCAAAAACCAACCAACCATATATTATATATTCTTAGATAGAGAATCGCCCTTCTAAAAATGATCACGAGGGAACAACAAGCCCTTTACACGTTTATAACATTTAAGACAACTTATATATATAAGATATATATGGTGAGTCGTGACTAACCAACCAGGCTGCTAGGAATGAAAGGAGTACTTACTACTTACTATCTTTGTAGTTGTATCATTGTTACTGTGTTCTTTGTGGGTTGTATGTACTATGGCCTAGCTAGTTGCGTGAGATGCAATATTAAATAGACAGATGTACATAAGCATAACCTAGCAAAGGCGTGCTGAATTGTATTGAGTGATCATAAGGCTAATAACAAATCATATACTTCATCAATCTACCCAAGTAATCTGGTAGTTGTTAGGGATGGAGAAACTTCAGATACTACGTCAGTACGTTGGCAATTTGGTGGAAAGGGCTAATGTTAGGGTGGAGAACAGTGTGGTTGGGCGGCGGTTCAAGTTAGCGGAACGGGGCACATGCTTTACCCAAGAGGTTCGCGCAGGCACCACCACTTTTCTCACCATGGCATATATACTAGCAGCAAATGCGCGCATTCTTTCCGACTCCGGAGGCACGTGTTCAGTTTCCGATTGCACTTGCCTTCCATTAAATTCTTCGTCCAATTCTGAATGCCCCCCCTGCCCACCACCATTCAACTCTTACAGTAATGCCACCAATTCGGAATGCACTTGCCCAAAAAATCCGATCAATGCCACTTCATGCCCGCAGGAATTTGACAGCAGTTGTAAGTTCTTTCCCGTGAACCCGGGCTACGCAGCATGTGTAGATCGGACTCGCCAAGACCTGGTCGTCGCGACTGCACTGTCGGTGATAATCGGCTCGGGCGTCATGGGCATCTGGGCCAACCTGCCACTGGCTCTGGCCCCTGGCATGGGCATGAATGCGTATTTTGCCTATACCCTGGTCGGCTACCATGGCTCCGGAAACCTCCCTTACCGTGCGGCGCTCACGGCTGTTTTCGTGGAGGGTGCCCTCTTCTTTCTTATCGCGGCTGTTGGCCTTCGGTCCCGGCTGGCTAAACTCATCCCCCCACCGCTCCGCCTCGCCACTACCGCAGGGATCGGCCTCTTCTTAGCCTTCATTGGGCTACAATCCGAGCAAGTAGGGCTGGGCTTAGTGGGCTTCAATCCTGCTACCCTGGTCTCCATTGCGGCGTGCCCTGTCTCATCTCGAGCGCCATTAGCGCCAGTCTCCGCCCTACCTAATGGTACACTCGTTCTTCTACCTGGCGCTGCTGCCTCTGCTGCTACTGTTTGCCTGGGCCAGCACATGGAGAGCCCCACCTTCTGGCTCGGAGCTGCAGGATTCCTCCTCATCGCCTACGCTCTGAAGAAGAAGATGAGCGGAGGAATCATCTATGGCATCCTGTTCGTCACACTGCTGTCGTGGATCCGATCCACTCCCTTCACCGTGTTCCCTCACACCCCCACTGGAGATGCCGCCTTCCAATACTTCTCTAAAGTAGTGGACGTCCACTGGATACGCACAACCGCCGGGGCGCTCAGCTTTGAGTACTTGGGGTCAGGCCAGTTCTGGGGGGCATTGCTGACCTTCCTCTACATCGATTTGCTGGACACCACAGGCGGTTTGTATGCGCTGGCTAAGCTGGCGGGGTTTGTGCAGGAGGATGGCGAGTTTGAAGGGCAGTACGTGGCGTTCATGAGCGACGCGGTGGGGATCATGGCGGGGGCAGCGCTGGGATGCTCGTCCGTGACGGTGTACGGTGAGTCATCGACGGGCATCAGGGAGGGTGGCAGGACGGGGCTAACCGCGCTCACCGTCGCCGTCTACTTCGGCTTCTCCTTATTCTTCACGCCCCTGCTGGCCTCCATCCCTCCGTGGGCCGTCGGCCCGCCGCTGCTCATGGTGGGGGTGCTGTTGATGCGGCCCGTCATGGAGATACGGTGGGACCACATGGGCCATGCAGTGCCCGCCTTCGTCACCATCATCCTCATGCCCTTCACCTACTCCGTTGCCTACGGCCTCCTTGCAGGCATCATTGTATACGTCGTCCTACACGCGCCCCAATGCTTGGCTTTGCTCATCTTCAAAGCTACTTCTGAGAGGGCCCGCCGCCGCCGAACACTACATAGCCCTTCTGAAAGGATGGCAGAAGTCCAAGTCATCATCAAACACGACGGCGGCAGCGGCGGCCTTCTTCCTCATGATGTAGGGGCCACTCCCACCCCCACCCCCACCCCCATCGCATAAAAACCATGACTCTTCACATAAATACCAACCATGATATGAGCGGTTGGCGTGGCGTTGTTGTTGGTTGCAATGCTGTACTGTTTGTTGTTGTTGTTGTTGTTGTTGTTGTTGTTGTTGTGCAGGATATGTCACCATCATGAATGATGATCATATCACTTCCCTCTCGTCGCACCACATTAATTAATGCAATGTTGTGAATTGTGTAAGCTCTCTTACTAGTATGTAGTAAGTAACCTTCTCAGCTCACTTGGAGACTCAAGTGACTTACTTAACCACTCTTTCTTCCTTCAAGAAAAACATCTGTACTTACTACTTATTTGTCTGTCTACCACAAAACCAATTTCTGTGTCCGGTGCTTGTTCTCCTATCGGAATTATTCATTGGCTGTGTCTGTGACATGTAGGCATATGTTGCGCTTGTGGTACCACTTCCTTCTATTTTTATGTTTTCAAATATAATCTCGCTGTAACTCATGCTCCTGCAAAAAACGGCACCCTTCTGTTCAACCTTTGATTGCATCGTAATTTCCTTGTCCCTACCTCGGGACCCCGCAAAGCATCTTAAGTGGGCCAAAGATTCACGATCCATTTCAGATGAGTAGGCAGTGGGAACCATGCATCTCTTTGGCACTTTGGCTCAATGCGGGATACTTTCAAAACGGAAGCTTAATTGCCAATGTGTGTACTCTCTTTTTTTAAACGCTTTCACCCAAGCTTCATCTCTTTACTTGCCATGAAGTGTTGCAACATTTGGTGACTCAACCTATTTTACCCATAATCTAATGTGGGGGCTATGCGTTCCATTAGGAAACATGGGAGGAGCGGTCCATGTGAACAAGGCAAATAAGGTCAGCATCCAATTATTGTTGGTACTCTAATCCTATGAAGTAAAAATAAAAAGGTATGTAGGGTTTTCGCTTTTGACTTTTGCCACAAAATCTATGTATCTACCCCATAACGATGCTACAAGTTCCTTGATAGCGAGGGTTTTGGCTTTTGACATGGATAACACGAGGAGGAATGTGATCCTATAAAAGAAAACTAGGATGGGGTACGATTTTAACTTGAGGCTTGTGCTATAAAGACCATATAAGTAGCGATGATACCAAAAATGGAATATTTAGTATATGTTAGGAATGATTGCGTTACATCAGGTAGAACATTTGGTAGGAAAGACTATGCTACGGAGAACAACGAATAATAGCAAGTGAATAGGAGGCGCATAAAACGAAATCATCGTCACCTGTATCGTTAATAATCTATGATTCAAGTTTTTTACATGATATTTCTTGTAATGTGAACAATTTTATGGCTTAATAGATCATCTTTTTGTTGGTAATAATATGAATGTACACATAGCCCAACGAAGAAATTCCAACATCATAGCATTTTTTATTTTTGTTTTTCCCCAACAATGGTTTATGTATATTATGTCTAAAGCTATTTACATGATACATGGACACTTTCCAATATGTTAGCAACAACACAGACTTTTACCTTTTTCCAATTGCTTTTAGGTTGCCACAGACATACATATCTCCCCAAGCATTGCCAAGAATAGTTGGACATGGCCACATGCCTCATGTGCTGGAGGAAATACAAATAACAATTGGGACTCAATTGAGTCTCCCATTCATTTCCGTTGAACTTTTTCCACATCGTAGCATTTCATAGATACACATAACAATGGGACTCAATCTAACCTCCCATTCATTTCCTTTGAACTTTTTCAACATCGTTGCATTTCATAGATACACGTAACAATTGGGACTCAATCTAACCTCCCATTCATTTCCTTTGAACTTTTTCAACGTCGTCGCATTTCATAGATACACGTAACAATTGGGACTCAATCTAACCTCCCATTCATTTCCTTTGAACTTTTTCAACATTGTAGCATTTCATAGCTACACGTAACAATTGGGACTCAATCTAACCTCCCATTCATTTCCTTTGAACTTTTTCAACATCATAGCATTTCATGGATACACGTTACGATTGGGACCCAATCAAAACTCCTATGTGCTAGTTCAAGGAGTCTTTTCCCCCCTGTAAATGGTGCTTAAATTCATGTTCACTTCACCACAGAAGAGGTTGCTATATTTCATGATGTCTACAACAAATCTTCAAAGGGATCATCATAAACAACCAATGTATGTTCTTCTTTAGAACATCTTTGTTAATCTAGCCTTTCGAATGCATCGAAAATGCCAAATTTGTTGAATCACTCTATTATGATTACTTTAAGAGTAATAAAGCATGTATATGATTCCCAAATCTCTTTGCGGTTATTCTTGGTTCTTTCGACAATACAGTTACAATTGAAACTTTGGTTACTTCTGAAAATTTAGCTTTGAAACCACACGTACTAGAGAAAATTCTCGATATTAAAACAAAACATTTGCGTTCTAAAACAATCTAAGAATTTAAAATTAAATGAATGGATAAATTTATAAAAGATGTTATGTGGGAACAAGAAGACACCATTAAAAACTAACTTCCCTAACTTTTCATTGCAAGAGTGCAACGTTTTAAAGAATGGGTGTATTTACGAGCATGACCATAATTTATCTCGTCATACGTTGTACCATAGTATTCTATACATGAGGTTAAAGTGTGAGGGTTAATCAAGAGAGTAAAGAAGGGAGAAATACTTTTAATACTAGGAATTTAGAAAATACATACTGGCCAAGTGTTAACTTGCTTGGGGGGCTTAGGTTTGGCTATAAATATGAGGTTGAGCTACCTTGATAAGGACATCATTTGTGTCATGAACATAACAACAATCATGTCAAGATTCAAACTCTTGACCTCTTGTATTATAATCAAGCGTAATTATGTTTTAACCAATACATCCAATACATGATCATGGTATCTATATCTTAGTATATTATTAGTAGATTATCAATTCCAGCTCTTCACAACATGCATGCTACATGGCAACTCTTTGCTTGAGTAGATAGCCAAAGTACTTCCCACTGACAAATTCTCCATTGACATTGAGAAAGCTCTTACGAATCCATCTAAAACAGAGAACAAGGAAGACCTTGATCGCTTCAGATTCAAGGGGGCACTCCTTTACCGGGGCCATGCCTTATATGTTCCGGAGGGTCGGTGTCGAACTCAAGTTCTCCAAAAGTGTCATGACAACCCACTAGCTAGCCATTTTGGAGTTTCAAAGACCATGGAATTAATCTCGCAAGGATATTGGTGGCCTCAACCATAGAAGTTCGTCAAGTAATTCATCAAGACATGTGATACTTGTGCTCGATCCAAAGTCACCCACCACAGACCGTACGGTTTGCTCCACCCACTTCCCAATCCCAATCGGCCTTGGGCATCTATTTCCGTGGATATCATCACTAACTTGCCTCTGGTCCATGGATATGACACAATGCTTGTCATGGTGGATCGGTTTACAAAGATGACTCATTTTGGCCCCTATGCAAAGACTATTTCAGTAGAAGAAACAACCAAACTATTTTTAAAGAATGTGGTGTGGCTTCATGGGGTACCGAACAATCCCAATTTGTCTCTCGTTTTTTGCGACAACTCCTTTAGAAACTTGGCACAATAGTGAATTTGTCCTCGTCCTATCATCCTCAAATTGATGACCAAACTTAGTGGGTGAACCAAATCCTCAAGCAATACCTTAGGCGCTCGCTTAACTACCAACAAGATGATTGGATTAACCTCTTGCCACTTCCAGAGTTCACATACAATAATACGCTACATGGTTAACCCAAGGTCACCCCATTTTTCACTAACTATGGCTTCCATCCTCGCATCAGTATCTCCATGCCTGGTAACTCAACCAACCCTTTAGCGGAAATAGTGCCCGTACTTTAGCGGACATTCATCAAGACCTCTCCCTCAAGCTCATCCTTGCAGGGGACTAATACAAAGCGCAAGTTGATCGTCATCACTCAACCACACCCACCTTTGTAGTTGGTGATCAAGTATGACTCTTATGTCGCCATGTCAACACTACTCGACCTTGCGGAAAGTTGGACTAGTAACAAGGAGTTTGGGCCTTTCCGTATCATTGAGCGTATCAACCCTGTCACTTTCCGATTGAAACTTCCTCCACATTCATAATGTCTTCCATGCCTCTCTCCTTGAACCTCTTCATCCTTCCACCATTCCTAGAGACACTCTCCACCTCCACCTCCAATCGAGCTTTCCACAAGTGAGGAGTGGTTCATGCATTTCATCACCAATATCCACAAAAACGAGGGTGGCATCTTAGCCAAGGGAGGATAATGACATGATTTGAACTCCATTAGCCTCTTGTATTATAATAAAGTTTTATGTTTTAACCAATACATCCAATAAATTGTCATGTTATGTATATCTTAGTAGATTATTAGAAGAGTATCTATTCCATGTTTAAAGATTGTTTAGAAGCTTCCAAAAAGCTCCAGAGGTTGGAAAATTCAAGAAGCTTCTACATGAAAATGGGTCTCTGGATGGAACTACATGTAGAGCCCACAAACATGTATAACAACGTCAATTGCGGAATCCTATATTCTACTTTGTCTATCTCTTGCATCTCGCTCTATCTCGCAATATCCTACCTCTTGCCTAGCTTTGTTCTACTTTGCTCTATGTATCCGTGACAATTTGACTACATCGAGATTGTGATCGTGTGATGAACACTCTTGTAGAGGGCACACTAGTACGAAGTACGACTCGATGCCATGGCAATGGTATGGGATGCTGATCAAGGCTTGAGTCCGTTTCAATCCCTTCACTTGGGGGTGGTCAAGTGTTTTAGCACCCTTCTTTCTCTCTCTTTCTCTATCTACCTATTTTATATTTCCTTATTTCATGCTTACATTAGGATTAAGCTCTAACATATGGTATCAATAGTGTAAAGAAGGGAGGATTATTTTTAGTCCTAGGAATTGAGACAACCCTCACACTTTATCCTCGTGAGTAGAATACTACGGTACAACTTTAGTACATATAAATTACAGTCATGCGCGTAACAAAATATCATATTTGCAATCATCTTTTGGAGACTCAAACACCACCTTAAGTTTATGTTTATGCATATGTCACCATTTGTAATAATTACTTGAATCACCCACCTAATTCAGTATTTAATTAATGGTACAATAATGAAATCAAGAATACAACTTATCACAAATTAATAATTGCACCTTCATCCTATTCAAAATTCGTCTAAGAAGTCCTTTGTCTAAAATATCATAGCTTCTATGCAGCAAATTGTGATGTACCCCCAAAATCCGATCATTTCCATTCATCCAATACACTATTTAAGCTTCATACAAGTACTCAACCTAACCTTGGTTTTCAGTTGCTTAACCTTGGGATTAGTTCCTTCCCGTTAGGGTAGGTGTACTTGTGATTATGTGGAGTTGTGGCTCCTTACATGATGTGTCGTGTGGGGCTTACATGGTTCTTGTGATGATGTGGAGTTATGGTTCCTTACATGTTGTGCCTCATGGGTCCTACGTGGATGTGGGTCCATGGGCACGTTACAATATAATCACTTAAAAGCTAGTTTTGCATTTTTCGTTACTGCAATATCACTACTTGTTATGATTTAAAATCTAATGTCTCTAATTATTTTTGTGCTTGGCAAAGGTTCAAATACCATTTTTGAGGACCATTATAACAATTCACTAAATATACGTTGGTCTTCAAACTTCAGCATGCTAAAACTTTAAAGCTCAACCATGACTACTAATGCCTAAACCCTAAACCCTAAGTCGTGATCTTTTCACTTTGGCGGCCATCTACATTGCAAGAAAAAAGGAAATATGTCATAAAAGAGCCCTATATTCCAATAAATATCATCCTGTCTACATCTACACTAGTGTTATAATTTGAATGTGAGATCAATCACAAGGAACATATTATGACAGAATCTGAATATATCTTCAGATTTGGAGACCCACTCTACAAATGTCCAAAAAATGCTGAGTGGGTACCAACATGAAGCCGAAAATGAAGCTTAAAATGCACGCATCTTCATAAAGAATTCACCAGACTCACATGTCAAGATGTCAAAAGAGAACATTTAAAGTGCATCCATTTTCATGGTCTCACACATGAATCATATATCCAATTTCTGTATACTATCATTAGCATATTTGTACACAGGATCATGGGAACAATAGTAGTGGACAACAGAGCCAGACCACAGTACCATCAAATTATAAATGCCAAATGAGCCATGACCAAGATATCTTAGAAACAATAAAAGACACAATCATGGCAACAATATGAGGTGATGCGCATTGAATGCCTCACAACTTACTAGCTGATTTCCGAGTTTATCCCAAGGCACTTCTTTGAACTCACTCACACAAGTTGGGTGTTGAGGTAGCATCATGGCATCATCACCCTAGTATGAGGATACGCAAAGTATGCAATGAAAACCTCATGGAGGATGAATATCACAAGAAAACCTAGTGTATAAGGTGATTCGCAAGAAGTATGATGACTTATTAGACAGGCATGATAAAATACGCATTAAACTCAAATCCACACCAAGAAGGGTGAGCACACATGTGTGTGCATTATTCACATAGTCTTTACTACAGAGTCGTAATCCCCCTCTTAGGAAGAGGACACATGCAATATGATACGTTTACTTGATCCCATAGGCCTTCTCGTGGACAATAAAAAATCTATTCTATTCTATTTTGCTTGCCCCAACATCAACATGCAGTATTAAAGGCTAGATTTTAGCTCATAAATCAGTTCTCATAGAAACAGGAAGATTGCTTACACGTTCTTCTGGGTCCCAGGTATCACTTGACAATCCCAGGTCACAGAGTTATCAGCAACTGAGATACTAAGACGTTAAGATGGTGAAATTAACTTCACACCATCTATAGTCATTGGGAAGGCAAGTTTGACAACAAAGTTGTGGATTTGATGATGGCGTTGCTTACCTCCAAAACTAAATATAGTACTCAATCATTTAGCTGATCCTTTCCTACGCACCCCAGTAAAACTCACTTAGAAAAGAATCAAGCCCAAGGATGTGAGGAATTCACTCACTACATCAAATCACAACATGATTCGCTGGTAAATGAATCATGATTTCTATCCTTTTTAATCTTTTTACACAAATTTCTATCTTTTTAATCATCATTCACTGGTAAATGTGTAGCAGGCATTCGAGGTTAAGTATTGTTGTATAGCTGATATGACTGCTATAAACATCCCATACGGATGTTTTGTTACAACTGCATAAAAACTTACTGAGGTCACTTTTAATTAAGTGATAGACATGAGGAACACCTGCGAATCTTTATAATTCTACCAAGGGAAGATCATATACAGATATTAAGTTCTCTATTCAAACTTAATAACGTCACCTTTAATTAAGTGATAGACCTGAGGAACACCTGTGAATCTTTAAGATTCTATCAAAGAACGATCCCCTGACCAGAAGCCAGAGGGCAACTATGTGATTCTACATGCCCATATTCCGTCCCTGGCGTTATGGGAGTATTATGAACCTATCTATGAGAGGTGTGTGCAAATACTATTTGTGAGCTCTACACCATCTGCTACTATAACATCACCTAGTCTTATTAATGGACATCCATGGAAGCCTGAAGGTAAAGTAAAGGCAAAATCGAGCTGCAAAACAATCTAGAAATTGCAAAGTTGTAAGTGATTCCACTTGCAAACATGCAGACAAAATAAAATGGCAAATAACAAGCGCACAGCAAATGAGAGCAGCAATCATATAATCATGTTCCTCCTCAAATCATTAACCATTAAATTACATGGTACTGCAAATTTGCTATGTGTAAAAACAATCAAAATCACTACAAATTCAATTTAGAAGAAAAAAGAAATTCCAATCTTAATGTCAGACTCCATGTTATTGTCCCATATGGAGTTTCATAAAGACCATCAGTTCTATGAAACAGGGAATATGACATTCTGCTGAATCCAAAAATGGAGCACTTACAGGCAGCCAAAAGGGCAAGATCACTCCCTTGACTGACCTGCACGAGAAGAAAGAATAATTCCCACAATCAAGCCATACAGCGCAAGAGCCTCGGCAAAAATAAGGATGAGAATCATGCCAACGAATAGTTTTGGTTGCTGTGCATTTGCCCTGCAAGAAACAAAAGACAAAAGCATTCAATTTGGGGAAGTGTAAGCACAAAACTGCAGATAAAACAGTTGATTCTTCAATAAGTTAGACATAGCTAAAATGCACATGAAGACATTCGCCTCTTTAGAGAGAGAATAACATATCTATAATGCACAATAAATAGTCCTTTCTTCAAGAGATGATAGTATGGCAATGATGCACACTACTGAGTGGTTCTCTTTTCAAGAGATGATGTCAAGATTATAATGCACATTTTCCTTTATTATTAAATTGTCTGTTCCTGAAAGAGATAGCAAAATAACCATAATGTTAACTAAATGCCCCTTTTTTTCAAAGAGAAAATAGCATAGTTACCTGACACCAGCATCGCCAACAATGCCAATAGCCATTCCAGCTGAAAGGCCAGCTAAACCACAAGCGAGCCCAGATGAAAGATGTGCATAACCATCAAATAAATAGTAAGCTGTGCTCTTTGGGTTGATTCCTGTACTAATTATGACAGCTATGATCAATCCGTAGATACCCAGCACACCAGCCATAACTACTGGAACAATTGACTTCATAACCAATTCAGGCCTCATCACACCCATGGAGGCCACACCAACACCACTTTTAGCAGTTCCATATGCAGCACCCATACCTTACACAACCATCATTATCATCATTCAGTTTGCAGATGTAGAAAACAAAAGAATCGAGTATGTGTCTAATAGATGCAAAACCAAATTTGCACCACCATTTGGTTGCAGATGTAGAAATATAAGAACCAAGAATGTGCCTGCTAGATATGTGCTTACCGCAGTATTATTATCATTCATTTGAGGGGTAGAAAAAATGAAACCAGCGTATGATGCATACCACACCATCATCAATCACTTGCACATGTTCAAAACTTGATCCCAATCATGTATCTAAGAGATGCATATCACACCATCATCACTGTTCATTTCCAGATGGAGAAAACATGTGATAGACTATGTGCTTCATTGACGCATCCCACATCATCATCGTCGTTGCCGTCATTCATGTAGATGTGGAAAGCATCAGAGCAAACATGTAGCTAATAGATGCTTGCCACATCTTCATCATCATTTATTTATAGACGTGGAAAATATAGCATGCATGTGCCTGATACATGCACGTCACATCATCATCATCTTGTATTTGTAGATGTAGAAAACATAAGATTGTGTTCTATAAATCATTGCTCTGTCTACAGCATCATCGTCGTCATTCGGTTGAAGGTATAGAAAACATGAAGTGTGTCTAATAAACGCATATTATATCATCATCAGTTCCATATCACACAAAGTTCATAAATTAGGTCTTAAAATATGATCCTATTAGATAATAATATATGTCTGATGGCTTCCTCAGAGTGATTTTGCAGTGATTGGATCGAGCCTATTTCTAATAGATGCTTAACACATTATTCCCATTATCAGTGAGTTGGAATCAAGGTATAATAGATGCTTAACATCCATTTATCTTCAATCGCAACATTCATATTAACCAGAGCACATAATCTCAGTGTGCACTCGGATGTTTTAAGTTATGAAATCACTTTCTGGAAACTGTAAATGCTTCACAGATTGCACGGTTGTTGAATCCAGGTTTGTGTCAAGTATATGATAGCATATCACCATCAAGTGCACATAATTAGGATCATACATCCAATATTGTAAGGTAAGAAATGCTTCCTTTAAACATTACTCGGTGATTGAATTCAGGTCTACGACCACAAGATTGTCCATGAACTTCAGCATCCATCATTTGCACATAGTTAGTGTCTTCAATCTGATCTCGCAAGTTAAGAATTTATGACAACCCTGAATGCTCTACGCACAAAGCAATTGAATCCACTGTCTATATCTATGCTTATTAGATCGATATAACAGCATCATTCTCCATCGATTGCACACAATTAGGGTTATAAACTAAAAAACTTGATTTTTCAGAAACCCTAAATGCTCTACAGAATATGAAACGATTACGCTTAAATCTATGTCTGATATATTCATAAAACATCATAATCAAACTTTTCTAATTTCAAATCAGTGATTGAATCCAGAAGCATATAATATAATCCAGACACAGAAAAAGAGACTGTACATGAGAAGACAAGTGCGGCTGCCGCTCCGAGGAATCCAAAGAATGGAGCTGTTGTGTCTCCATTAAAATCTGTTGTTGACATCTTTGCGCAGAGAGAGAGGGGGGGAGGAGGGAGGGGAGATGACAGAGATTAGGTATTTTTCTCGTGTACTGCTCAGAGAGGTGACCTTAAAAGGCAGGGTTGTTTTGGTCCATAGCGCTCGCTAGCTAGCTACATATGAATGAGAAGAACTGTATAAATCTGAACCCTACTTATTCTGAAACTATAAACGTGGCCCGGATGCTGTATGTACATATATCACTTTACTTGGTTAGCTTTTGGGAAAAATGTGGTCCATCCCACATAATCTAAATTGTTGGATTCCCGGAAATGTTTGCCTCCCTCATTCACCCATTCATGTATGGAATGCCACAAATTCCTCGGAGCTTTGTTTCAATTGGTTTCGTTTTATCTTTCTATGAGATGCCATCGACTTGAAATTGGAAACTTCATTAAGCATTTTTGGGACGGGACACTTGGTCATTAGTCCACATATAAGTGTCGGGTTGTTGATCCAAACACATCATGGTGACAACAATGAAGGAATGAAGGATATGTAGCTATCACAATGGTTGTAACGACACATTTCTTAACCCAAATTCCAAGTACATGGAAATGAATGGTTTTGAGCGAAAAATATTGAGTTCATTGATAACATGCCATTAGAGAGAGAGAAGGGGGGGGGGGGGGTGATTAATTAACATATACAAGGGACAAAATGATCCAGATTCCAAATGACCAATATGATCAAGCACTCCCCCCAACTCTATAGGTGGGGGATTTGAAAACAATAAAATAAAAAATAGAATTTGGAAATGAAAAGCCAATACTTCCAAATTCCACTATTTGGGGGTGTATCATGTTCCATTGAGTAAAGAGCATGCCTACAATTATCAACAATGGCTTTCCCTTGATGAGAGTTCTTAAAAGCTACTATAACCTTGTATGAACCCTTGAAAAACATGCCTAATGTCATCATATGAGAGGCATTCGAAAGTGACATATTTTGCTTAATGTTGTCACGTGTAGGGGATTTCAAGATGACATTTTCTTTGTTTCTTCTATGTTGACACAACTCAAGTAAGATATTCTCTTTTGTTGTTATGCGCGCGTCGCTATGATGCCAAATCTCACTTTCTTTGGCACGAGTGTCTAGATATAAGCTTGGGCATCGACCAACAACACTTTAAATTTCTCAATGTTGAGTATTAAAATCATAAAGTGGTTGTTATGATTTGCAGTGTTGGATTATCCTCCGTTTTGTGTGGAGAGCTTTTCTCATGATCATACCAAATGTCAATGACCTCACCATAACCACAAGGACAACCAAATATACTTTGATAAGCTCTAAACAAACGTCAGCAACTAAATAGTCGGTACTCACTTACATAAATTAACAAGTGGTGGGTCACAAAGGAACATCTTCACCCCCATGGAAACAACACATGGACCAAACCTCGGTGATACACTAAGAAACTCCCACCACGCGTCACTTGTTTCTACCCCTCTCCTCCCTAATTGTATGATGTTTATATCTCATCAAACACATTATCTCCTTTCTCACCTTTATCATCTTCCTACTTGTCTTCCCAGATCCTATAGTATTCTTTGTTTCATCCCCCCCCCCCCCTTTCAATGTATGTTTCCATCATAATCTGGGGATAATCCACACCCCGTCCTTTATTTTTGTTTTCCTCGTAAACTCCTCTTCTCCCTACTCTTCATCGCCATAGTCAACGTCCTTGTCTCTACCGTAATTAGACATAACTCTACTCCTCCCCCCCCACCACACCCCACCAACTTTATTATGCCTTGCCTCATCCCCCTATATGATAAAATTAGTTTTGGTTTTTCCTTTATTAAATATCTTTGACTTGCCAATTCAAACTTCATTGTGCATTTTGGGGTAAGGGACCTAACCACTACCCCAACTATAAGTGTCGGGTCGTTGATCCAATTGCATGTATACTACACTAAATGCGCATTAGAAAATAGATTATGCACATCGTTGTTCAATGAGAAGAGACACGTGTAACATGTGACCTTCCCGTGTTCACGAGACACAATTTGTTTTACATTAGATTGTCCTGTTCACAATGCACATTTACAAGAATGTAATATCTCAAGTTTAGTTTGATTAATAGGCTTGATACATTGCATGACAACATTAGCCCATTCACAAAACAAAGACCGATGAACATTCATAACAACGTGTTCACATGAAACAACAATGTGCATAGGTGAACTAAACATGTGCACAAATAGGAGGTTGATGAATATGCTCGGTACATTGCACAATGACAATAGCCCATTCACGAAACGAATACTAATGCACATTCATAACAATGTGTTCACATCAAACAACAACGTGCATAGGTGAACTAAACGTGTCCACATATCAGAGGTTGACAACCATATCGAAAGGTGCAACATGTGTCAGTTGTTGGAACATAATTCATTATAATGGTGGTTTTGAGTGCATGTGCGATTCTAAATGCATCCACTGAACCAAAGAAAGACATCAATTTCAAGTTTGTGATGACATTGTTCTCTTATGAAGCCACCCATACTTTATTTGTTTTCAACACAACCTATTTCAAGTGAAAGGACCCTCAATGTATGTAAGAAGAGTGCATATTTATGAGCATACATATTAAAACATATGGATGTAGACATTACAAGAAAACCATTGGGTGCACATAGATGTTAGCCTCGTCTAGAAAAGGATGATGTAATACGTCATAGATGTTAGCCAATCATCACCATGTGAGGCAACTCGAGACCTATTGGCTTTGATGGAACCATTGCCACATATATTTAGAGTCGATAGCTAAAAACGGTTTATGCGCACTATATACAACACATGGAACCAAATAGCTTTAATGTCCTCTAGTGAATCCATGAATTATAGTGTCCCTGTTGTGAACTCAAGAGCATCAATCTTCTCTACGTGAGCTTCAAACTAACGGTATTCATACTCACAAATCCTAACGACACAACCTTTGATGCTCTCCAATGTTGACACAAACTAGCTAAAGTATATGTAGACACTTAAATAGAAAAACGAAGATGGTTGACATCCTCCTCTTGTGAACCTTGGAGCATTGATATCCTCATCTTGTGAACTGTAGAGCCTCAAGATCACGAGCTTGTGAACACAACCTAACTACCAAGATCTCTGTATTTCTTAACAACAAACCATAAATAAACTATGTCCTATGATGGCATAGCACATGTATACCCTCATACACCGATAACGAAACAAGGAGGTTCTATGTCATCTACGCAACCTACCTAACAATATGCTTACACACGAATGTGGAATCCCAACGTTTCCTTTTATAATGGCCAGAATCTAAGCTCCAAGAGTCTCGTATGCCTATGGATTGAGTCCAAGAGGTTTGACGTTGTTGCAATAGCCATCCTCCTCATCTAGTGGGAACAAAGACAAGCCCTTTTTGGCTTAGAATTCCTTTGGTGAATCATCTATGCTCCATCCTCCTCCCCCTTGTAGAAAAAACCTAAATTACCATTCGTTCACACGGGAATACACACACACACACACACACACACACACACACACACACACACACACACACACACACACACACACACACACACAATAGCCATCCTCCTCATCTAGTGGGAACAAAGAAAGGCCTTTGTTTGGCCCAGAATTCCTTTGGTGAATCCTATATGACCCACCCTCCTCCCCCTTGCAGGAAAAAACCTAAAATGCCGTTCACACGGGAATTGCTCAGCTATCTACACGGAGATCTCATTCGCCCTTTACATGAGCGTACAGAGAGAGAGAGAGAGAGGGAGAGAGAGAGAGTTTGAGTGTATGCCGACCTCAGATGAGCCAAGTGGAGGGAGTTGGGGGTGGTGGTGGTCATCATGGGCGGTCGTGAGCCGCAGAGAGTTGATGGTGAGCTTTGCTGCCCTCCTCATTGTCCTCTTAACTCTTCTTCTGGGAAGGGTGAATTCCACTGTCGTCCTCATAACTTCTCACAACGACTCCATCCCCTTTCCTGATATCGAAGCAACCTTTGGTATGTCTCTCATGATTTCATTCTCCTTCTTCTTTCATCAACCTTAGGGGATCCATTTTACACTTTTACTGCATTGATTTATGGTGATTACCCACAATTTTGCTCTTCAAATCAAGCCTATAATTACCACAAGGTTTCAAAATTGAAATTTTGTAGAAGCTAAAATTAAAACCCCTTTTGGGCTTCATTTGAACCATACAATTGTCAAGGCCGCACAAATAAAGCTAGAAAGAAAATGCCTTCATTTCGTTGTTTAAATTTGAAATCTTTTTGGGGTTCAAATGAAGTTTGCAATCGACCAAGGTTGCAAAAATGGCAGCCAAAGCAAAGTTCACATTTTAATGCAACACATTTTGGGCTTCTAACAAAAACTACAATAGCTCGGGGTGGCAATAAATGAAACTCAAAGAAATGTTAAATTTAGAACACTTTTGGGCTAAATCCATGCATTTAAGCTTCAAAACGACATTTCCCCTTTCTGAAAAAGATTTTGGGCTTCTAATAAAGCATGCAATCACCCAAGTTTGCAAAAGTAGAAGCCACAGAAATGTCTCCATACTAGTGCTTCAATGTGAAACCCATCATGGGATGCAAAGAGCATTTAAAGCTCTTAATCAAGCCAACTATCACCCAAGGTTGCAAAAAAACATTCATAAGAAAGTAAGTATAGATAATTTGGAGAAATATTGACGATTTCACATTCGAATTTGAGACTTTATAAAAGGCGAAGTTTAATGTAAAACCTTGCCTTAATTTATGCCCTTCTTCATTCTCCTGGTATAGATTTGTGAACTCAAATATTTTTGTGGGATGTGTCAGTGATGAGGTGCGAGAACATGCGTTGTTCATATCTCATTTAGTTGGCCTGCCTTGGGCATTTCTAATGTTATGGTGCCCAATTTGGCTTCATCATGATGCCTTTTAGCTTGGCATTTCTATTTATTTTGAGCCTAAATTTTCAGTCTAGGAAAGTAAACATATTTGACATAGCTTAGGATATCGAAATAGCCAAGTAGTGAGCTTAATGATGCTCAATTCCAGTCAGAAATTTCTAATTTATTATGTTCCGGAACATGATTTATAAACGTAATTTATCTGGGATTCGTAAAGTTATGGATCATGATTTTTCACGACACTCTTAAAGACAGGAATTGGATGATAAGATTAACCTAGGAAAAGGTGTGCTCTATTAGATATAGACAGTATAAAACAGTAGAACACTAAAAATGTAATATTATGGATCTGAAGAACGCTAAATAAGTAATATTGTGCGAGCGAAAGAACAGTATATATGTAAAATATTATGCAAGCTGAAAAATGTTAAATATGTAATATTTATGCAAGCTGAAAAACACTAAATTTACTCAAGGACTTCCTGTGGTGTATTGGTTTGGCTTTCAAAATTTAATGCTGGTTACTTTCTTCTACCCAATAGGAGAATGTCTATTGTGACTCCTGAGTTTAAGAGGAAATTTTGCTCAACTGCATTATAAAATCTTCGAAGTTGCATTTTGTCCAACGGTTGAAATCTGGTAAGTTCTGATGTTACCAATTGTGAGTAGAGTCTAGATGTAATTATTTTGGTGGATGGCCGTATAAGATGATACTAGACACCACATTTCAGAGATTTGGAGTACAGACGCTGGAGTAATCAGAATATTGAGATTGCCACAAGAGTTTTATTCAATGCTTATACCATCGGTTTGATGAGAAAAAAGGATTGGTACGCTGAAGTGATTTGTCTCCATGCGTCCTCATATTGGAAAGAATTATTCACAACCACACATAAGCAAGAAATTCTAGAACCATTTTGAGCTACATGGAGCGACAATTTAGTTCTACATCGAGTCAAAGAATTTTCCTTTTAGACCATGATAGAGAAGACATTTGTTTCAATGTCAAGATTATTGAGATCGCTACGAGAGTTTTATTCAATGCTTATACCTTTGGTTTGATGAGAAAAAGGAGTGGTATGCTGAAGCGATTTCATCTCCATGTGTCCTTATATTGGAAAGAATTACTCACAACCAC